>NW_026263156.1:0-203832 GCF_947179515.1 Apodemus sylvaticus
AATTCTTTTCGAGATACAACGTGTAGTTTTGGAGATACAAGCTAATTTTGTACGATGCGTTATTTCTTCTCGTAAAGAGTTTCCAATGCGTACAGTATATTGTCTTTACTCTGCAAAACTGTATTTCCTTATGAAAGTGGTATTTCTTTACATATCCTATTCGAGAGAAAACTTGTCCTGTGCCTTCTCTTTTGAGGCTACACACTTAGACATACACGCAACATGAAAAGCTTTTCGACTTACAACGTGTTGTTTTAGGAAAAACAAGATAATTTCGCACGATGCGGGATTTCCCTTAAAACGTGATTTTCTGAAAAATTTTGACGAAATGAAAATTCTCCTTTTGGTTCTCTTTTAGATGCTACATTGTTAAGACGTACACGCCACAACAATTCTGTTTCGAGATACAACGTGTAGTTTTGGAGATACAAGCTAATTTTGATACGATGCGTTTTTTCTTCTCGTAAAGAGTTTCCAATGCGTACGTATATGTTCTTTACTCTGCAAAACTGTATTTCCTTATGAAGTGGTATTCTTACATATCCTTTCTGTAGAGAAAACTGTCCTGTGCCTTCTCTTTTGAGGCTACACACATAGACATACACGCAACATGAAAGCTTTTTTCGACTTACAACGTGGTTGTTTAGGAAAAACAAGATATTTCGTGCACGATGCGGGGATTTCCTTAAAACGGGATTTTCTGAAAAATTTTGACGAAAGAAAATTCTCCGTTTTGGTTCTCATTTATATGCTACATGTTAAGACGTACACGCCACAACAATTCTTTTCGAGATACAACGTGTAGTTTTGGAGATACAAGCTAATTTTGTACGATGCGTTATTTCTTCCTCGTAAAGAGTTTCCCAATGCGTACGTATATGTCTTTACTCTGCAAAACTGTATTTCCTTATGAAGTGGTATTCTTACATATCCTTTCGAGAGAAAACTGTCCCTGTGCCTTCTCTTTTGAGGCTACACACCTTAGACATACACGCAACATGAAAGCTTTTTCGACTTACAAACGTGTTGTTTAGGAAAAACAAATAATTTCGCACGATGCCGGGATTTCCTTAAAACGTGATTTTCTGAAAAATTTTGACGAAAGAAATTCTCCTTTTGGTTCTCTTTAGATTGCTACATGTTAAGGACGTACACGCCACAACAATTCTTTTCGAGATACAACGTGTAGTTTTGGAGATACAAGCTAATTTTGTACGATGCGTTATTTCTTCTCGTAAAGAGTTTCCAATGCGTACGTATATGTCTTTACTCTGCAAAACTGTATTTCCTTATGAAGTGGTATTCTTACATATCCTTTCCGAGAGAAAACTGTCCTGTGCCTTCTCTTTTGAGGCTACACACTTAGACATACACGCAACATGAAAGCTTTTCGACTTACAACGTGTTGTTTAGGAAAAACAAGATAATTTCGCAACGATGCGGGATTTCCTTAAAACGTGATTTTCTGAAAAATTTTGACGAAAGAAAATTCTCCCTTTTGGTTCTCTTTAGATGCTACATGTTAAGACGTACACGCCACAACAATTCTTTTCGAGATACAACCGTGTAGTTTTGGAGATACAAGCTAATTTTGTACGATGCGTTATTTCTTCTCGTAAAGAGTTTCCAATGCGTACGTATATGTCTTTACTCTGCAAAACTGTATTTCCTTATGAAGTGGTATTCTTACATATCCTTTCGAGAGAAAACTGTCCCTGTGCCTTCTCTTTTGAGGCTACACACTTAGACATACACGCAACATGAAAGCTTTTCGACTTACAACGTGTTGTTTAGGAAAAACAAGATAATTTCGCACGATACGGGATTTCCTTAAAACGTGATTTTCTGAAAAATTATGACGAAAGAAAATTCTCCTTTTGGTCTCTTTAGATGCTACATGTTAAGACGTACACGCCACAACAATTCTTTTCGAGTATACAACGTGTAGTTTTGGAGATACAAGCTAATTTTGTACGATGCGTTATTTCTTCTCGTAAAGAGTTTCCAATGCGTACGTATATGTCTTTACTCTGCAAAACTGTATTTCCTTATGAAGTGGTATTCTTACATATCCTTTCGAGAGAAAACTGTCCCTGTGCCTTCTCTTTGAGGCTACACACTTAGACATACACGCAACATGAAAGCTTTTCGACTTACAACGGTGTTGTTTAGGAAAAACAAGATAATTTCGCACGATGCGGGATTTCCTTAAACGATGATTTTCTGAAAAATTTTGACGAAAGAAAATTCTCCTTTTGGTTCTCTTAAGAGCTAACATGTTAAGACGTACACGCCACAACAATTCTTTTCGAGATACAACGTGTAGTTTTGGAGATACAAGCTAATTTTGTACGATGCGTTATTTCTTCTCGTAAAGAGTTTCCAATGCGTACGTATATGTCTTTACTCTGCAAAACTGTATTTCCTTATGAAGTGGTATTCTTACATATCCTTTCGAGAGAAAACTGTCCTGTGCCTTCTCTTTTGAGGCTAACACACTTAGACATACACGCAACATGAAAGCTTTTCGACTTACAACGTGTTGTTTAGGAAAAACAAGATAATTTCGCACGATGCGGGATTTCCTTAAAACGTGATTTTCTGAAAAATTTTGACGAAAGAAAATTCTCCTTTTGGTTCTCTTTAGATGCTACATGTTAAGACGTACACGCCACAAACAATTCTTTTCGAGATACAACGTGTAGTTTTGGAGATACAAGCTAATTTTGTACGATGCGTTATTTCTTCTCGTAAAAGAGTTTCCAATGCGTACGTATATGTCTTTACTCTGCAAACTGTATTTCCTTATCAAGTGGTATTCTTACATATCCTTTCGAGAGAAAACTGTCCTGTGCCTTCTCTTTTTGAGGCTACACACTTAGACATACACGCAACATGAAAGCTTTTCGACTTAACAACGTGTTGTTTAGGAAAAACAAGATAATTTCGCACGATGCGGGATTTCCTTAAAACGTGATTTTCTGAAAAATTTTGACGAAAGAAAATTCTCCTTTTGGTTCTCTTTAGATGCTACATGTTAAGACGTACACGCCACAACAATTCTTTTCGAGATACAACGTGTAGTTTTGGAGATACAAGCTAATTTTGTACGATGCGTTATTTCTTCTCGTAAAGAGTTTCCAATGCGTACGTATATGTCTTTACTCTGCAAAACTGTATTTCCTTATGAAGTGGTATTCTTACATATCCTTTCGAGAGAAAACTGTCCTGTGCCTTCTCTTTTGAGGCTACACACTTAGACATACACGCAACATGAAAGCTTTTCGACTTACAACGTGTTGTTTAGGAAAAACAAGATAATTTCGCACGATGCGGGATTTCCCTTAAAACGTGATTTTCTGAAAAATTTTGACGAAAGAAAATTCTCCTTTTGGTTCTCTTTAGATGCTACATGTTAAGACGTACACGCCACAACAATTCTTTTCGAGATACAACGTGTAGTTTTGGAGATACAAGCTAATTTTGTACGATGCGTTATTTCTTCTCGTAAAGAGTTTCCAATTGCGTACGTATATGTCTTTACTCTGCAAAAACTGTATTTCCTTATGAAGTGGTATTCTTACATATCCTTTCGAGAGAAAACTGTCCTGTGCCTTCTCTTTTGAGGCTACACACTTAGACATACACGCAACATGAAAGCTTTTCGACTTACAACGTGTTGTTTAGGAAAAACAAGATAATTTCGCACGATGCGGGATTTCCTTAAAACGTGATTTTCTGAAAAATTTTGACGAAAGAAAATTCTCCTTTTGGTTCTCTTTTGATGCTACATGTTAAGACGTACACGCCACAACAATTCTTTTCGAGATACAACGTGTAGTTTTGGAGATACAAGTTAATTTTGTACGATGCGTTATTTCTTCTCGTAAAGAGTTTCCAATGCGTACGTATATGTCTTTACTCTGCAAAACTGTATTTCCTTATGAAGTGGTATTCTTACATATCCTTTCGAGAGAAAACTGTCCTGTGCCTTCTCTTTTGAGGCTACAACACTTAGACATACACGCAACATGAAAGCTTTTCGACTTACAACGTGTTTGTTTAGGAAAAACAAGATAAATTTCGCACGATGCGGGATTTCCTTAAAACGTGATTCTCTGAAAAATTTTGACGAAAGAAAATTCTCCTTTTGGTTCTCTTTAGATGCTACATGTTAAGACGTACACGCCACAACAATTCTTTTCGAGATACAACGTGTAGTTTTGGAGATACAAGCTAATTTTGTACGATGCGTTATTTCTTCTCGTAAAGAGTTTCCAATGCGTACGTATATGTCTTTACTCTGCAAAACTGTATTTCCTTATGAAGTGGTATTCTTACATATCCTTTCGAGAGAAAACTGTCCTGTGCCTTCTCTTTTGAGGCTACACACTTAGACATACACGCAACATGAAAGCTTTTCGACTTACAACGTGTTGTTTAGGAAAAACAAGATAATTTCGCACGATGCGGGATTTCCTTAAAACGTGATTTTCTGAAAAATTTTGACGAAAGAAAATTCTCCTTTTGGTTCTCTTTAGATGCTACATGTTAAGACGTACACGCCACAACAATTCTTTTCGAGATACAACGTGTAGTTTTGGAGATACAAGCTAATTTTTGTACGATGCGTTATTTCTTCTCGTAAAGAGTTTCCAATGCGTACGTATATGTCTTTACTCTGCAAAACTGTATTTCCTTTTGAAGTGGTATTCTTACATATCCTTTCGAGAGAAAACTGTCCTGTGCCTTCTCTTTTGAGGCTACACACTTAGACATACACGCAACATGAAAGCTTTTTCGACTTACAACGTGTTGTTTTAGGAAAAACAAGATAATTTCGCACGATGCGGGATTTCCTTAAAACGTGATTTTCTGAAAAATTTTGACGAAAGAAAATTCTCCTTTTGGTTCTCTTTAGATGCTACATGTTAAGACGTACACGCCACACACATTTCTTTTCGAGATACAACGTGTAGTTTTGGAGATACAAGTAATTTTGTACGATGCGTTATTTCTTCTCGTAAAGAGTTTCCAATGCGTACGTATATGTCCTTTACTCTGCAAAACTGTATTTCCTTATGAAGTGGTATTCTTACATATCCTTTCGAGAGAAAACTGTCCTGTGCCTTCTCTTTTGAGGCTACACACTTAGACATACACGCAACATGAAAGCTTTTCGACTTACAACGTGTTGTTTAGGAAAAACAAGATAATTTCGCACGATGCGGGATTTCCTTAAAACGTGATTTTCTGAAAAATTTTGACGAAAGAAAATTCTCCTTTTTGGTTCTCTTTAGATGCTACATGTTAAGACGTACACGCCACAAACAATTCTTTACGAGATACAACGTGTAGTTTTGGAGATACAAGGTTAATTTTGTACGATGCGTTATTTTCTCTCGTAAAGGAGTTTCCAATGCGTACGTATATGTCTTTACTCTGCAAAACTGTATTTCCTTATGAAGTGGTATTCTTACATATCCTTTCGAGAGAAAACTGTCCTGTGCCTTCTCTTTTGAGGCTACACACTTAGACATACACGCAACATGAAAGCTTTTCGACTTACACGTGTTGTTTAGGGAAAAACAAGATAATTTCGCACGATGCGGGATTTCCTTAAAACGTGATTTTCTGAAAAATTTTGACGAAAGAAAATTCTCCCTTTTGGTTCTCTTTAGATGCTACATGTTAAGACGTACACGCCACAACAATTCTTTTCGAGATACAACGTGTAGTTTTTGGAGATACAAGCTAATTTTGTACGATGCGTTATTTCTTCTCGTAAAGAGTTTCCAATGCGTACGTATATGTCTTTACTCTGCAAAACTGTATTTCCTTATGAAGTGGTATTCTTACATATCCTTTCGAGAGAAAACTGTCCTGTGCCTTCTCTTTTGAGGCTACACACTTAGACATACACGCAACATGAAAGCTTTTCGACTTACAACGTGTTGTTTAGGAAAAACAAGATAATTTCGCACGATGCGGGTTTTCCTTAAAACGTGATTTTCTGAAAAATTTTGACGAAAGAAAATTCTCCTTTTGGTTCTCTTTAGATGCTACATGTTAAGACGTACACGCCACAACAATTCTTTTCGAGATACAACGTGTAGTTTTGGAGATACAAGCTAATTTTGTACGATGCGTTATTTCTTCTCGTAAAGAGTTTCCAATGCGTACGTATATGTCTTTACTCTGCAAAAACTGTATTTCCTTATGAAGTGGTATTCTTACATATCCTTTCGAGAGAAAACTGTCCTGTGCCTTCTCTTTTGAGGCTACACACTTAGACATACACGCAACATGAAAGCTTTTCGACTTACAACGTGTTGTTTAGGAAAAACAAGATAATTTCGCACGATGCGGGATTTCCTTAAAACGTGATTTTCTGAAAAATTTTGACGAAAGAAAATTCTCGTTTTGGTTCTCTTTAGATGCTACATGTTAAGACGTACACCGCCACAACAATTCTTTTCGAGATACAACGTGTAGTTTTGGAGATACAAGCTAATTTTGTACGATGCGTTATTTCTTCTCGTAAAGAGTTTTCCAATGCGTACGTATATGTCTTTACTCTGCAAAACTGTATTTCCTTATGAAGTGGTATTCTTACATATCCTTTCGAGAGGAAAAACTGTCCTGTGCCTTCTCTTTTGAGGCTACACACTTAGACATACACGCAACATGAAAGCTTTTCGACTTACAACGTGTTTGTTTAGGAAAAACAAGATAATTTCGCACGATGCGGGATTTCCTTAAAACGTGATTTTCTGAAAAATTTTGACGAAAGAAAATTCTCCTTTTGGTTCTCTTTAGATGCTACATGTTAAGACGTACACGCCACAACAATTCTTTTCGAGATACAACGTGTAGTTTTGGAGATACAAGCTAATTTTGTACGATGCGTTATTTCTTCTCGTAAAGAGTTTCCAATGCGTACGTATATGTCTTTACTCTGCAAAAACTGTATTTCCTTATGAAGTGGTATTCTTACATATCCTTTCGAGAGAAAAACTGTCCTGTGCCTTCTCTTTTGAGGCTACACACTTAGACATACACGCAACATGAAAGCTTTTCGACTTACAACGTGTTGTTTAGGAAAAACAAGATAATTTCGCACGATGCGGGATTTCCTTAAAACGTGATTTTCTGAAAAATTTTGACGAAAGAAAATTCTCCTTTTGGTTCTCTTTAGATGCTACAATGTTAAGACGAACACGCCACAACAATTCTTTTCGAGATACAACGTGTAGTTTTGGAGATACAAGTTAATTTTGTACGATGCGTTATTTCTTCTCGTAAAGAGTTTCCAATGCGTACGTATATGTCTTTACTCTGCAAAACTGTATTTCCTTATGAAGTGGTATTCTTACATATCCTTTCGAGAGAAAACTGTCCTGTGCCTTCTCTTTTGAGGCTACACACTTAGACATACACGCAACATGAAAGCTTTTCGACTTACAACGTGTTGTTTAGGAAAAACAAGATAATTTCGCACGATGCGGGATTTCCTTAAAACGTGATTTTCTGAAAAATTTTGACGAAAGAAAATTCTCCTTTTGGTTCTCTTTAGATGCTACATGTTAGACGTACACGCCACACAACAATTCTTTTCGAGATACAACGTGTAGTTTTGGAGATACAAGCTAATTTTGTACGATGCGTTATTTCTTCTCGTAAAGAGTTTCCAATGCGTACGTATATGTCTTTACTCTGCAAAAACTGTATTTCCTTATGAAGTGGTATTCTTACATATCCTTTCGAGAGAAAACTGTCCTGTGGCCTTCTCTTTTGAGGCTACACACTTAGACATACACGCAACATGAAAGCTTTTCGACTTACAACGTGTTGTTTAGGAAAAACAAGATAATTTCGCACGATGCGGGATTTCCTTAAACGTGATTTTCTGAAAAATTTTGACGAAAGAAAATTCTCCTTTTGGTTCTCTTTAGATGCTACATGTTAAGACGTACACGCCACAACAATTCTTTTCGAGATACAACGTGTAGTTTTGGAGATACAAGCTAATTTTGTACGATGCGTTATTTCTTCTCGTAAAGAGTTTCCAATGCGTACGTATATGTCTTTACTCTGCAAAACTGTATTTCCTTATGAAGTGGTTATTCTTACATATCCTTTCGAGAGAAAACTGTCCCTGTGCCTTCTCTTTTGAGGCTACACACTTAGACATACACGCAACATGAAAGCTTTTCGACTTACAACGTGTTGTTTAGGAAAAACAAGATAATTTCGCACGATGCGGGATTTCCCTTAAACGTGATTTTCTGAAAAATTTTGACGAAAGAAAATTCTCCTTTTGGTTCTCTTTAGATGCTACATGTTAAGACGTACACGCCACAACAATTCTTTTCGAGATACAACGTGTAGTTTTGGAGATACAAGCTAATTTTGTACGATGCGTTATTTCTTCTCGTAAAGTAGTTTCCAATGCGTACGTATATGTCTTTACTCTGCAAAACTGTATTTCCTTATGAAGTGGTATTCTTACATATCCTTTCGAGAGAAAACTGTCCTGTGCCTTCTCTTTTGAGGCTACACACTTAGACATACACGCAACATGAAAGCTTTCGACTTACAACGTGTTGTTTAGGAAAAACAAGATAATTTCGCACGATGCGGGATTTCCTTAAAACGTGATTTTCTGAAAAATTTTGACGAAAGAAAATTCTCCTTTTGGTTCTCTTTAGATGCTACATGTTAAGACGTACACGCCACAACAATTCCTTTTCGAGATACAACGTGTAGTTTTGGAGATACAAGTTAATTTTGTACGATGCGTTATTTCTTCTCGTAAAGAGTTTCCAATGCGTACGTATATGTCTTTACTCTGCAAAACTGTATTTCCTTATGAAGTGGTATTCTTACATATCCTTTCGAGAGAAAAACTGTCCTGTGCCTTCTCTTTTGAGGCTACACACTTAGACATACACGCAACATGAAAGCTTTTCGACTTACAACGTGTTGTTTAGGAAAAACAAGATAATTTCGCACGATGCGGGATTTCCTTAAAACGTGATTTTCTGAAAAATTTTGACGAAAGAAAATTCTCCTTTTGGTTCTCTTTAGATGCTACATGTTAAGACGTACACGCCACAACAATTCTTTTCGAGATACAACGTGTAGTTTTGGAGATACAAGCTAATTTTGTACGATGCGTTATTTCTTCTCGTAAAGAGTTTCCAATGCGTACGTATATGTCTTTACTCTGCAAAACTGTATTTCCTTATGAAGTGGTATTCTTACATATCCTTTCGAGAGAAAAACTGTCCTGTGCCTTCTCTTTTGAGGCTACACACTTAGACATACACGCAACATGAAAGCTTTTCGACTTACAACGTGTTGTTTAGGAAAAACAAGATAATTTCGCACGATGCGGGATTTCCTTAAAAACGTGATTTTCTGAAAAATTTTGACGAAAGAAAATTCTCCTTTTGGTTCTCTTTAGATGCTACATGTTAAGACGTACACGCCACAACAATTCTTTTCGAGATACAACGTGTAGTTTTGGAGATACAAGCTAATTTTGTACGATGCGTTATTTCTTCTCGTAAAGAGTTTCCAATGCGTACGTATATGTCTTTACTCTGCAAAAACTGTATTTCCTTATCAAGTGGTATTCTTACATATCCTTTCGAGAGAAAACTGTCCTGTGCCTTCTCTTTTGAGGCTACACACTTAGACATACACGCAACATGAAAGCTTTTTCGACTTACAACGTGTTGTTTAGGAAAAACAAGATAATTTCGCACGATGCGGGATTTCCTTAAAACGTGATTTTCTGAAAAATTTTGACGAAAGAAAATTCTCCTTTTGGTTCTCTTTAGATGCTACATGTTAAGACGTACACGCCACAACAATTCTTTTCGAGATACAACGTGTAGTTTTGGAGATACAAGCTAATTTTGTACGATGCGTTATTTCTTCTCGTAAAGAGTTTCCAATGCGTACGTATATGTCTTTACTTCTGCAAAACTGTATTTCCTTATGAAGTGGTATTCTTACATATCCTTTCGAGAGAAAACTGTCCTGTGCCTTCTCTTTTGAGGCTACACACTTAGACATACACGCAACATGAAAGCTTTTCGACTTACAACGTGTTGTTTAGGAAAAACAAGATAATTTCGCACGATGCGGGATTTCCTTAAAACGTGATTTTCTGAAAAATTTTGACGAAAGAAAATTCTCCTTTTGGTTCTCTTTAGATGCTACATGTTAAGACGTACACGCCACAACAATTCTTTTCGAGATACAACGTGTAGTTTTGGAGATACAAGTTAATTTTGTACGATGCGTTATTTCTTCTCGTAAAGAGTTTCCAATGCGTACGTATATGTCTTTACTCTGCAAAACTGTATTTCCTTATGAAGTGGTATTCTTACATATCCTTTCGAGAGAAAACTGTCCTGTGCCTTCTCTTTTGAGGCTACACACTTAGACATACACGCAACATGAAAGCTTTTCGACTTACAACGTGTTGTTTAGGAAAAACAAGATAATTTCGCACGATGCGGGATTTCCTTAAAACGTGATTTTCTGAAAAATTTTGACGAAAGAAAATTCTCCTTTTGGTTCTCTTTAGATGCTACATGTTAAGACGTACACGCCACAACAATTCTTTTCGAGATACAACGTGTAGTTTTGGAGATACAAGCTAATTTTGTACGATGCGTTATTTCTTCTCGTAAAGAGTTTCCAATGCGTACGTATATGTCTTTACTCTGCAAAACTGTATTTCCTTATGAAGTGGTATTCTTACATATCCTTTCGAGAGAAAACTGTCCTGTGCCTTCTCTTTTGAGGCTACACACTTAGACATACACGCAACATGAAAGCTTTTCGACTTACAACGTGTTGTTTAGGAAAAACAAGATAATTTCGCACGATGCGGGATTTCCTTAAAACGTGATTTTCTGAAAAATTTTGACGAAAGAAAATTCTCCTTTTGGTTCTCTTTAGATGCTACATGTTAAGACGTACACGCCACAACAATTCTTTTCGAGATACAACGTGTAGTTTTGGAGATACAAGCTAATTTTGTACGATGCGTTATTTCTTCTCGTAAAGAGTTTCCAATGCGTACGTATATGTCTTTACTCTGCAAAACTGTATTTCCTTATGAAGTGGTATTCTTACATATCCTTTCGAGAGAAAACTGTCCTGTGCCTTCTCTTTTGAGGCTACACACTTAGACATACACGCAACATGAAAGCTTTTCGACTTACAACGTGTTGTTTAGGAAAAACAAGATAATTTCGCACGATGCGGGATTTCCTTAAAACGTGATTTTCTGAAAAATTTTGACGAAAGAAAATTCTCCTTTTGGTTCTCTTTAGATGCTACATGTTAAGACGTACACGCCACAACAATTCTTTTCGAGATACAACGTGTAGTTTTGGAGATACAAGCTAATTTTGTACGATGCGTTATTTCTTCTCGTAAAGAGTTTCCAATGCGTACGTATATGTCTTTACTCTGCAAAACTGTATTTCCTTATGAAGTGGTATTCTTACATATCCTTTCGAGAGAAAACTGTCCTGTGCCTTCTCTTTTGAGGCTACACACTTAGACATACACGCAACATGAAAGCTTTTCGACTTACAACGTGTTGTTTAGGAAAAACAAGATAATTTCGCACGATGCGGGATTTCCTTAAAACGTGATTTTCTGAAAAATTTTGACGAAAGAAAATTCTCCTTTTGGTTCTCTTTAGATGCTACATGTTAAGACGTACACGCCACAACAATTCTTTTCGAGATACAACGTGTAGTTTTGGAGATACAAGCTAATTTTGTACGATGCGTTATTTCTTCTCGTAAAGAGTTTCCAATGCGTACGTATATGTCTTTACTCTGCAAAACTGTATTTCCTTATCAAGTGGTATTCTTACATATCCTTTCGAGAGAAAACTGTCCTGTGCCTTCTCTTTTGAGGCTACACACTTAGACATACACGCAACATGAAAGCTTTTCGACTTACAACGTGTTGTTTAGGAAAAACAAGATAATTTCGCACGATGCGGGATTTCCTTAAAACGTGATTTTCTGAAAAATTTTGACGAAAGAAAATTCTCCTTTTGGTTCTCTTTAGATGCTACATGTTAAGACGTACACGCCACAACAATTCTTTTCGAGATACAACGTGTAGTTTTGGAGATACAAGCTAATTTTGTACGATGCGTTATTTCTTCTCGTAAAGAGTTTCCAATGCGTACGTATATGTCTTTACTCTGCAAAACTGTATTTCCTTTTGAAGTGGTATTCTTACATATCCTTTCGAGAGAAAACTGTCCTGTGCCTTCTCTTTTGAGGCTACACACTTAGACATACACGCAACATGAAAGCTTTTCGACTTACAACGTGTTGTTTAGGAAAAACAAGATAATTTCGCACGATGCGGGATTTCCTTAAAACGTGATTTTCTGAAAAATTTTGACGAAAGAAAATTCTCCTTTTGGTTCTCTTTAGATGCTACATGTTAAGACGTACACGCCACAACAATTCTTTTCGAGATACAACGTGTAGTTTTGGAGATACAAGCTAATTTTGTACGATGCGTTATTTCTTCTCGTAAAGAGTTTCCAATGCGTACGTATATGTCTTTACTCTGCAAAACTGTATTTCCTTATGAAGTGGTATTCTTACATATCCTTTCGAGAGAAAACTGTCCTGTGCCTTCTCTTTTGAGGCTACACACTTAGACATACACGCAACATGAAAGCTTTTCGACTTACAACGTGTTGTTTAGGAAAAACAAGATAATTTCGCACGATGCGGGATTTCCTTAAAACGTGATTTTCTGAAAAATTTTGACGAAAGAAAATTCTCCTTTTGGTTCTCTTTAGATGCTACATGTTAAGACGTACACGCCACAACAATTCTTTTCGAGATACAACGTGTAGTTTTGGAGATACAAGTTAATTTTGTACGATGCGTTATTTCTTCTCGTAAAGAGTTTCCAATGCGTACGTATATGTCTTTACTCTGCAAAACTGTATTTCCTTATGAAGTGGTATTCTTACATATCCTTTCGAGAGAAAACTGTCCTGTGCCTTCTCTTTTGAGGCTACACACTTAGACATACACGCAACATGAAAGCTTTTCGACTTACAACGTGTTGTTTAGGAAAAACAAGATAA
This sequence comes from Apodemus sylvaticus, assembly GCF_947179515.1. Taxonomy (NCBI): domain Eukaryota; kingdom Metazoa; phylum Chordata; class Mammalia; order Rodentia; family Muridae; genus Apodemus; species Apodemus sylvaticus. The sequence goes on from NW_026263156.1 coordinate 13,160, forward strand.
TTTCGCACGATGCGGGATTTCCTTAAAACGTGATTTTCTGACAAATTTTGACGAAAGAAAATTCTCCTTTTGGTTCTCTTTAGATGCTACATGTTAAGACGTACACGCCACAACAATTCTTTTCGAGATACAACGTGTAGTTTTGGAGATACAAGCTAATTTTGTACGATGCGTTATTTCTTCTCGTAAAGAGTTTCCAATGCGTACGTATATGTCTTTACTCTGCAAAACTGTATTTCCTTATGAAGTGGTATTCTTACATATCCTTTCGAGAGAAAACTGTCCTGTGCCTTCTCTTTTGAGGCTACACACTTAGACATACACGCAACATGAAAGCTTTTCGACTTACAACGTGTTGTTTAGGAAAAACAAGATAATTTCGCACGATGCGGATTTTCCTTAAAACGTGATTTTCTGAAAAATTTTGACGAAAGAAAATTCTCCTTTTGGTTCTCTTTAGATGCTACATGTTAAGACGTACACGCCACAACAATTCTTTTCGAGATACAACGTGTAGTTTTGGAGATACAAGCTAATTTTGTACTATGCGTTATTTCTTCTCGTAAAGAGTTTCCAATGCGTACGTATATGTCTTTACTCTGCAAAACTGTATTTCCTTATGAAGTGGTATTCTTACATATCCTTTCGAGAGAAAACTGTCCTGTGCCTTCTCTTTTGAGGCTACACACTTAGACATACACGCAACATGAAAGCTTTTCGACTTACAACGTGTTGTTTAGGAAAATCAAGATAATTTCGCACGATGCGGGATTTCCTTAAAACGTGATTTTCTGAAAAATTTTGACGAAAGAAAATTCTCCTTTTGGTTCTCTTTTGATGCTACATGTTAAGACGTACACGCCACAACAATTCTTTCCGAGATACAACGTGTAGTTTTGGAGATACAAGCTAATTTTGTACTATGCGTTATTTCTTCTCGTAAAGAGTTTCCAATGCGTACGTATATGTCTTTACTCTGCAAAACTGTATTTCCTTTTGAAGTGGTATTCTTACATATCCTTTCGAGAGAAAACTGTCCTGTGCCTTCTCTTTTGAGGCTACACACTTAGACATACACGCAACATGAAAGCTTTTCGACTTACAACGTGTTGTTTAGGAAAAACAAGATAATTTCGCACGATGCGGGATTTCCTTAAAACGTGATTTTCTGAAAAATTTTGACGAAAGAAAATTCTCCTTTTGGTTCTCTTTAGATGCTACATGTTAAGACGTACACGCCACAACAATTCTTTTCGAGATACAACGTGTAGTTTTGGAGATACAAGCTAATTTTGTACGATGCGTTATTTCTTCTCGTAAAGAGTTTCCAATGCGTACGTATATGTCTTTACTCTGCAAAACTGTATTTCCTTATGAAGTGGTATTCTTACATATCCTTTCGAGAGAAAACTGTCCTGTGCCTTCTCTTTTGAGGCTACACACTTAGACATACACGCAACATGAAAGCTTTTCGACTTACAACGTGTTGTTTAGGAAAAACAAGATAATTTCGCACGATGCGGGATTTCCTTAAAACGTGATTTTCTGAAAAATTTTGACGAAAGAAAATTCTCCTTTTGGTTCTCTTTAGATGCTACATGTTAAGACGTACACGCCACAACAATTCTTTTCGAGATACAACGTGTAGTTTTGGAGATACAAGCTAATTTTGTACGATGCGTTATTTCTTCTCGTAAAGAGTTTCCAATGCGTACGTATATGTCTTTACTCTGCAAAACTGTATTTCCTTATGAAGTGGTATTCTTACATATCCTTTCGAGAGAAAACTGTCCTGTGCCTTCTCTTTTGAGGCTACACACTTAGACATACACGCAACATGAAAGCTTTTCGACTTACAACGTGTTGTTTAGGAAAAACAAGATAATTTCGCACGATGCGGGATTTCCTTAAAACGTGATTTTCTGAAAAATTTTGACGAAAGAAAATTCTCCTTTTGGTTCTCTTTAGATGCTACATGTTAAGACGTACACGCCACAACAATTCTTTTCGAGATACAACGTGTAGTTTTGGAGATACAAGTTAATTTTGTACGATGCGTTATTTCTTCTCGTAAAGAGTTTCCAATGCGTACGTATATGTCTTTACTCTGCAAAACTGTATTTCCTTATGAAGTGGTATTCTTACATATCCTTTCGAGAGAAAACTGTCCTGTGCCTTCTCTTTTGAGGCTACACACTTAGACATACACGCAACATGAAAGCTTTTCGACTTACAACGTGTTGTTTAGGAAAAACAAGATAATTTCGCACGATGCGGGATTTCCTTAAAACGTGATTTTCTGAAAAATTTTGACGAAAGAAAATTCTCCTTTTGGTTCTCTTTAGATGCTACATGTTAAGACGTACACGCCACAACAATTCTTTTCGAGATACAACGTGTAGTTTTGGAGATACAAGCTAATTTTGTACGATGCGTTATTTCTTCTCGTAAAGAGTTTCCAATGCGTACGTATATGTCTTTACTCTGCAAAACTGTATTTCCTTATGAAGTGGTATTCTTACATATCCTTTCGAGAGAAAACTGTCCTGTGCCTTCTCTTTTGAGGCTACACACTTAGACATACACGCAACATGAAAGCTTTTCGACTTACAACGTGTTGTTTAGGAAAAACAAGATAATTTCGCACGATGCGGGATTTCCTTAAAACGTGATTTTCTGAAAAATTTTGACGAAAGAAAATTCTCCTTTTGGTTCTCTTTAGATGCTACATGTTAAGACGTACACGCCACAACAATTCTTTTCGAGATACAACGTGTAGTTTTGGAGATACAAGCTAATTTTGTACGATGCGTTATTTCTTCTCGTAAAGAGTTTCCAATGCGTACGTATATGTCTTTACTCTGCAAAACTGTATTTCCTTATCAAGTGGTATTCTTACATATCCTTTCGAGAGAAAACTGTCCTGTGCCTTCTCTTTTGAGGCTACACACTTAGACATACACGCAACATGAAAGCTTTTCGACTTACAACGTGTTGTTTAGGAAAAACAAGATAATTTCGCACGATGCGGGATTTCCTTAAAACGTGATTTTCTGAAAAATTTTGACGAAAGAAAATTCTCCTTTTGGTTCTCTTTAGATGCTACATGTTAAGACGTACACGCCACAACAATTCTTTTCGAGATACAACGTGTAGTTTTGGAGATACAAGCTAATTTTGTACGATGCGTTATTTCTTCTCGTAAAGAGTTTCCAATGCGTACGTATATGTCTTTACTCTGCAAAACTGTATTTCCTTTTGAAGTGGTATTCTTACATATCCTTTCGAGAGAAAACTGTCCTGTGCCTTCTCTTTTGAGGCTACACACTTAGACATACACGCAACATGAAAGCTTTTCGACTTACAACGTGTTGTTTAGGAAAAACAAGATAATTTCGCACGATGCGGGATTTCCTTAAAACGTGATTTTCTGAAAAATTTTGACGAAAGAAAATTCTCCTTTTGGTTCTCTTTAGATGCTACATGTTAAGACGTACACGCCACAACAATTCTTTTCGAGATACAACGTGTAGTTTTGGAGATACAAGCTAATTTTGTACGATGCGTTATTTCTTCTCGTAAAGAGTTTCCAATGCGTACGTATATGTCTTTACTCTGCAAAACTGTATTTCCTTATGAAGTGGTATTCTTACATATCCTTTCGAGAGAAAACTGTCCTGTGCCTTCTCTTTTGAGGCTACACACTTAGACATACACGCAACATGAAAGCTTTTCGACTTACAACGTGTTGTTTAGGAAAAACAAGATAATTTCGCACGATGCGGGATTTCCTTAAAACGTGATTTTCTGAAAAATTTTGACGAAAGAAAATTCTCCTTTTGGTTCTCTTTAGATGCTACATGTTAAGACGTACACGCCACAACAATTCTTTTCGAGATACAACGTGTAGTTTTGGAGATACAAGTTAATTTTGTACGATGCGTTATTTCTTCTCGTAAAGAGTTTCCAATGCGTACGTATATGTCTTTACTCTGCAAAACTGTATTTCCTTATGAAGTGGTATTCTTACATATCCTTTCGAGAGAAAACTGTCCTGTGCCTTCTCTTTTGAGGCTACACACTTAGACATACACGCAACATGAAAGCTTTTCGACTTACAACGTGTTGTTTAGGAAAAACAAGATAATTTCGCACGATGCGGGATTTCCTTAAAACGTGATTTTCTGACAAATTTTGACGAAAGAAAATTCTCCTTTTGGTTCTCTTTAGATGCTACATGTTAAGACGTACACGCCACAACAATTCTTTTCGAGATACAACGTGTAGTTTTGGAGATACAAGCTAATTTTGTACGATGCGTTATTTCTTCTCGTAAAGAGTTTCCAATGCGTACGTATATGTCTTTACTCTGCAAAACTGTATTTCCTTATGAAGTGGTATTCTTACATATCCTTTCGAGAGAAAACTGTCCTGTGCCTTCTCTTTTGAGGCTACACACTTAGACATACACGCAACATGAAAGCTTTTCGACTTACAACGTGTTGTTTAGGAAAAACAAGATAATTTCGCACGATGCGGATTTTCCTTAAAACGTGATTTTCTGAAAAATTTTGACGAAAGAAAATTCTCCTTTTGGTTCTCTTTAGATGCTACATGTTAAGACGTACACGCCACAACAATTCTTTTCGAGATACAACGTGTAGTTTTGGAGATACAAGCTAATTTTGTACTATGCGTTATTTCTTCTCGTAAAGAGTTTCCAATGCGTACGTATATGTCTTTACTCTGCAAAACTGTATTTCCTTATGAAGTGGTATTCTTACATATCCTTTCGAGAGAAAACTGTCCTGTGCCTTCTCTTTTGAGGCTACACACTTAGACATACACGCAACATGAAAGCTTTTCGACTTACAACGTGTTGTTTAGGAAAATCAAGATAATTTCGCACGATGCGGGATTTCCTTAAAACGTGATTTTCTGAAAAATTTTGACGAAAGAAAATTCTCCTTTTGGTTCTCTTTTGATGCTACATGTTAAGACGTACACGCCACAACAATTCTTTCCGAGATACAACGTGTAGTTTTGGAGATACAAGCTAATTTTGTACTATGCGTTATTTCTTCTCGTAAAGAGTTTCCAATGCGTACGTATATGTCTTTACTCTGCAAAACTGTATTTCCTTTTGAAGTGGTATTCTTACATATCCTTTCGAGAGAAAACTGTCCTGTGCCTTCTCTTTTGAGGCTACACACTTAGACATACACGCAACATGAAAGCTTTTCGACTTACAACGTGTTGTTTAGGAAAAACAAGATAATTTCGCACGATGCGGGATTTCCTTAAAACGTGATTTTCTGAAAAATTTTGACGAAAGAAAATTCTCCTTTTGGTTCTCTTTAGATGCTACATGTTAAGACGTACACGCCACAACAATTCTTTTCGAGATACAACGTGTAGTTTTGGAGATACAAGCTAATTTTGTACGATGCGTTATTTCTTCTCGTAAAGAGTTTCCAATGCGTACGTATATGTCTTTACTCTGCAAAACTGTATTTCCTTATGAAGTGGTATTCTTACATATCCTTTCGAGAGAAAACTGTCCTGTGCCTTCTCTTTTGAGGCTACACACTTAGACATACACGCAACATGAAAGCTTTTCGACTTACAACGTGTTGTTTAGGAAAAACAAGATAATTTCGCACGATGCGGGATTTCCTTAAAACGTGATTTTCTGAAAAATTTTGACGAAAGAAAATTCTCCTTTTGGTTCTCTTTAGATGCTACATGTTAAGACGTACACGCCACAACAATTCTTTTCGAGATACAACGTGTAGTTTTGGAGATACAAGCTAATTTTGTACGATGCGTTATTTCTTCTCGTAAAGAGTTTCCAATGCGTACGTATATGTCTTTACTCTGCAAAACTGTATTTCCTTATGAAGTGGTATTCTTACATATCCTTTCGAGAGAAAACTGTCCTGTGCCTTCTCTTTTGAGGCTACACACTTAGACATACACGCAACATGAAAGCTTTTCGACTTACAACGTGTTGTTTAGGAAAAACAAGATAATTTCGCACGATGCGGGATTTCCTTAAAACGTGATTTTCTGAAAAATTTTGACGAAAGAAAATTCTCCTTTTGGTTCTCTTTAGATGCTACATGTTAAGACGTACACGCCACAACAATTCTTTTCGAGATACAACGTGTAGTTTTGGAGATACAAGTTAATTTTGTACGATGCGTTATTTCTTCTCGTAAAGAGTTTCCAATGCGTACGTATATGTCTTTACTCTGCAAAACTGTATTTCCTTATGAAGTGGTATTCTTACATATCCTTTCGAGAGAAAACTGTCCTGTGCCTTCTCTTTTGAGGCTACACACTTAGACATACACGCAACATGAAAGCTTTTCGACTTACAACGTGTTGTTTAGGAAAAACAAGATAATTTCGCACGATGCGGGATTTCCTTAAAACGTGATTTTCTGAAAAATTTTGACGAAAGAAAATTCTCCTTTTGGTTCTCTTTAGATGCTACATGTTAAGACGTACACGCCACAACAATTCTTTTCGAGATACAACGTGTAGTTTTGGAGATACAAGCTAATTTTGTACGATGCGTTATTTCTTCTCGTAAAGAGTTTCCAATGCGTACGTATATGTCTTTACTCTGCAAAACTGTATTTCCTTATCAAGTGGTATTCTTACATATCCTTTCGAGAGAAAACTGTCCTGTGCCTTCTCTTTTGAGGCTACACACTTAGACATACACGCAACATGAAAGCTTTTCGACTTACAACGTGTTGTTTAGGAAAAACAAGATAATTTCGCACGATGCGGGATTTCCTTAAAACGTGATTTTCTGAAAAATTTTGACGAAAGAAAATTCTCCTTTTGGTTCTCTTTAGATGCTACATGTTAAGACGTACACGCCACAACAATTCTTTTCGAGATACAACGTGTAGTTTTGGAGATACAAGCTAATTTTGTACGATGCGTTATTTCTTCTCGTAAAGAGTTTCCAATGCGTACGTATATGTCTTTACTCTGCAAAACTGTATTTCCTTATGAAGTGGTATTCTTACATATCCTTTCGAGAGAAAACTGTCCTGTGCCTTCTCTTTTGAGGCTACACACTTAGACATACACGCAACATGAAAGCTTTTCGACTTACAACGTGTTGTTTAGGAAAAACAAGATAATTTCGCACGATGCGGGATTTCCTTAAAACGTGATTTTCTGAAAAATTTTGACGAAAGAAAATTCTCCTTTTGGTTCTCTTTAGATGCTACATGTTAAGACGTACACGCCACAACAATTCTTTTCGAGATACAACGTGTAGTTTTGGAGATACAAGCTAATTTTGTACGATGCGTTATTTCTTCTCGTAAAGAGTTTCCAATGCGTACGTATATGTCTTTACTCTGCAAAACTGTATTTCCTTATGAAGTGGTATTCTTACATATCCTTTCGAGAGAAAACTGTCCTGTGCCTTCTCTTTTGAGGCTACACACTTAGACATACACGCAACATGAAAGCTTTTCGACTTACAACGTGTTGTTTAGGAAAAACAAGATAATTTCGCACGATGCGGGATTTCCTTAAAACGTGATTTTCTGAAAAATTTTGACGAAAGAAAATTCTCCTTTTGGTTCTCTTTAGATGCTACATGTTAAGACGTACACGCCACAACAATTCTTTTCGAGATACAACGTGTAGTTTTGGAGATACAAGCTAATTTTGTACGATGCGTTATTTCTTCTCGTAAAGAGTTTCCAATGCGTACGTATATGTCTTTACTCTGCAAAACTGTATTTCCTTATGAAGTGGTATTCTTACATATCCTTTCGAGAGAAAACTGTCCTGTGCCTTCTCTTTTGAGGCTACACACTTAGACATACACGCAACATGAAAGCTTTTCGACTTACAACGTGTTGTTTAGGAAAAACAAGATAATTTCGCACGATGCGGGATTTCCTTAAAACGTGATTTTCTGAAAAATTTTGACGAAAGAAAATTCTCCTTTTGGTTCTCTTTAGATGCTACATGTTAAGACGTACACGCCACAACAATTCTTTTCGAGATACAACGTGTAGTTTTGGAGATACAAGCTAATTTTGTACGATGCGTTATTTCTTCTCGTAAAGAGTTTCCAATGCGTACGTATATGTCTTTACTCTGCAAAACTGTATTTCCTTATGAAGTGGTATTCTTACATATCCTTTCGAGAGAAAACTGTCCTGTGCCTTCTCTTTTGAGGCTACACACTTAGACATACACGCAACATGAAAGCTTTTCGACTTACAACGTGTTGTTTAGGAAAAACAAGATAATTTCGCACGATGCGGGTTTTCCTTAAAACGTGATTTTCTGAAAAATTTTGACGAAAGAAAATTCTCCTTTTGGTTCTCTTTAGATGCTACATGTTAAGACGTACACGCCACAACAATTCTTTTCGAGATACAACGTGTAGTTTTGGAGATACAAGCTAATTTTGTACGATGCGTTATTTCTTCTCGTAAAGAGTTTCCAATGCGTACGTATATGTCTTTACTCTGCAAAACTGTATTTCCTTATGAAGTGGTATTCTTACATATCCTTTCAAGAGAAAACTGTCCTGTGCCTTCTCTTTTGAGGCTACACACTTAGACATACACGCAACATGAAAGCTTTTCGACTTACAACGTGTTGTTTAGGAAAAACAAGATAATTTCGCACGATGCGGGATTTCCTTAAAACGTGATTTTCTGAAAAATTTTGACGAAAGAAAATTCTCCTTTTGGTTCTCTTTAGATGCTACATGTTAAGACGTACACGCCACAACAATTCTTTTCGAGATACAACGTGTAGTTTTGGAGATACAAGCTAATTTTGTACTATGCGTTATTTCTTCTCGTAAAGAGTTTCCAATGCGTACGTATATGTCTTTACTCTGCAAAACTGTATTTCCTTATGAAGTGGTATTCTTACATATCCTTTCGAGAGAAAACTGTCCTGTGCCTTCTCTTTTGAGGCTACACACTTAGACATACACGCAACATGAAAGCTTTTCGACTTACAACGTGTTGTTTAGGAAAATCAAGATAATTTCGCACGATGCGGGATTTCCTTAAAACGTGATTTTCTGAAAAATTTTGACGAAAGAAAATTCTCCTTTTGGTTCTCTTTTGATGCTACATGTTAAGACGTACACGCCACAACAATTCTTTCCGAGATACAACGTGTAGTTTTGGAGATACAAGCTAATTTTGTACTATGCGTTATTTCTTCTCGTAAAGAGTTTCCAATGCGTACATATATGTCTTTACTCTGCAAAACTGTATTTCCTTTTGAAGTGGTATTCTTACATATCCTTTCGAGAGAAAACTGTCCTGTGCCTTCTCTTTTGAGGCTACACACTTAGACATACACGCAACATGAAAGCTTTTCGACTTACAACGTGTTGTTTAGGAAAAACAAGATAATTTCGCACGATGCGGGATTTCCTTAAAACGTGATTTTCTGAAAAATTTTGACGAAAGAAAATTCTCCTTTTGGTTCTCTTTAGATGCTACATGTTAAGACGTACACGCCACAACAATTCTTTTCGAGATACAACGTGTAGTTTTGGAGATACAAGCTAATTTTGTACGATGCGTTATTTCTTCTCGTAAAGAGTTTCCAATGCGTACGTATATGTCTTTACTCTGCAAAACTGTATTTCCTTATGAAGTGGTATTCTTACATATCCTTTCGAGAGAAAACTGTCCTGTGCCTTCTCTTTTGAGGCTACACACTTAGACATACACGCAACATGAAAGCTTTTCGACTTACAACGTGTTGTTTAGGAAAAACAAGATAATTTCGCACGATGCGGGATTTCCTTAAAACGTGATTTTCTGAAAAATTTTGACGAAAGAAAATTCTCCTTTTGGTTCTCTTTAGATGCTACATGTTAAGACGTACACGCCACAACAATTCTTTTCGAGATACAACGTGTAGTTTTGGAGATACAAGTTAATTTTGTACGATGCGTTATTTCTTCTCGTAAAGAGTTTCCAATGCGTACGTATATGTCTTTACTCTGCAAAACTGTATTTCCTTATGAAGTGGTATTCTTACATATCCTTTCGAGAGAAAACTGTCCTGTGCCTTCTCTTTTGAGGCTACACACTTAGACATACACGCAACATGAAAGCTTTTCGACTTACAACGTGTTGTTTAGGAAAAACAAGATAATTTCGCACGATGCGGGATTTCCTTAAAACGTGATTTTCTGAAAAATTTTGACGAAAGAAAATTCTCCTTTTGGTTCTCTTTAGATGCTACATGTTAAGACGTACACGCCACAACAATTCTTTTCGAGATACAACGTGTAGTTTTGGAGATACAAGCTAATTTTGTACGATGCGTTATTTCTTCTCGTAAAGAGTTTCCAATGCGTACGTATATGTCTTTACTCTGCAAAACTGTATTTCCTTATGAAGTGGTATTCTTACATATCCTTTCGAGAGAAAACTGTCCTGTGCCTTCTCTTTTGAGGCTACACACTTAGACATACACGCAACATGAAAGCTTTTCGACTTACAACGTGTTGTTTAGGAAAAACAAGATAATTTCGCACGATGCGGGTTTTCCTTAAAACGTGATTTTCTGAAAAATTTTGACGAAAGAAAATTCTCCTTTTGGTTCTCTTTAGATGCTACATGTTAAGACGTACACGCCACAACAATTCTTTTCGAGATACAACGTGTAGTTTTGGAGATACAAGCTAATTTTGTACGATGCGTTATTTCTTCTCGTAAAGAGTTTCCAATGCGTACGTATATGTCTTTACTCTGCAAAACTGTATTTCCTTATGAAGTGGTATTCTTACATATCCTTTCGAGAGAAAACTGTCCTGTGCCTTCTCTTTTGAGGCTACACACTTAGACATACACGCAACATGAAAGCTTTTCGACTTACAACGTGTTGTTTAGGAAAAACAAGATAATTTCGCACAATGCGGGATTTCCTTAAAACGTGATTTTCTGAAAAATTTTGACGAAAGAAAATTCTCCTTTTGGTTCTCTTTAGATGCTACATGTTAAGACGTACACGCCACAACAATTCTTTTCGAGATACAACGTGTAGTTTTGGAGATACAAGCTAATTTTGTACTATGCGTTATTTCTTCTCGTAAAGAGTTTCCAATGCGTACGTATATGTCTTTACTCTGCAAAACTGTATTTCCTTATGAAGTGGTATTCTTACATATCCTTTCGAGAGAAAACTGTCCTGTGCCTTCTCTTTTGAGGCTACACACTTAGACATACACGCAACATGAAAGCTTTTCGACTTACAACGTGTTGTTTAGGAAAATCAAGATAATTTCGCACGATGCGGGATTTCCTTAAAACGTGATTTTCTGAAAAATTTTGACGAAAGAAAATTCTCCTTTTGGTTCTCTTTTGATGCTACATGTTAAGACGTACACGCCACAACAATTCTTTCCGAGATACAACGTGTAGTTTTGGAGATACAAGCTAATTTTGTACTATGCGTTATTTCTTCTCGTAAAGAGTTTCCAATGCGTACGTATATGTCTTTACTCTGCAAAACTGTATTTCCTTATGAAGTGGTATTCTTACATATCCTTTCGAGAGAAAACTGTCCTGTGCCTTCTCTTTTGAGGCTACACACTTAGACATACACGCAACATGAAAGCTTTTCGACTTACAACGTGTTGTTTAGGAAAAACAAGATAATTTCGCACGATGCGGGATTTCCTTAAAACGTGATTTTCTGAAAAATTTTGACGAAAGAAAATTCTCCTTTTGGTTCTCTTTAGATGCTACATGTTAAGACGTACACGCCACAACAATTCTTTTCGAGATACAACGTGTAGTTTTGGAGATACAAGCTAATTTTGTACTATGCGTTATTTCTTCTCGTAAAGAGTTTCCAATGCGTACGTATATGTCTTTACTCTGCAAAACTGTATTTCCTTATGAAGTGGTATTCTTACATATCCTTTCGAGAGAAAACTGTCCTGTGCCTTCTCTTTTGAGGCTACACACTTAGACATACACGCAACATGAAAGCTTTTCGACTTACAACGTGTTGTTTAGGAAAAACAAGATAATTTCGCACGATGCGGGATTTCCTTAAAACGTGATTTTCTGAAAAATTTTGACGAAAGAAAATTCTCCTTTTGGTTCTCTTTAGATGCTACATGTTAAGACGTACACGCCACAACAATTCTTTTCGAGATACAACGTGTAGTTTTGGAGATACAAGCTAATTTTGTACGATGCGTTATTTCTTCTCGTAAAGAGTTTCCAATGCGTACGTATATGTCTTTACTCTGCAAAACTGTATTTCCTTATGAAGTGGTATTCTTACATATCCTTTCGAGAGAAAACTGTCCTGTGCCTTCTCTTTTGAGGCTACACACTTAGACATACACGCAACATGAAAGCTTTTCGACTTACAACGTGTTGTTTAGGAAAAACAAGATAATTTCGCACGATGCGGGATTTCCTTAAAACGTGATTTTCTGAAAAATTTTGACGAAAGAAAATTCTCCTTTTGGTTCTCTTTAGATGCTACATGTTAAGACGTACACGCCACAACAATTCTTTTCGAGATACAACGTGTAGTTTTGGAGATACAAGCTAATTTTGTACTATGCGTTATTTCTTCTCGTAAAGAGTTTCCAATGCGTACGTATATGTCTTTACTCTGCAAAACTGTATTTCCTTATGAAGTGGTATTCTTACATATCCTTTCGAGAGAAAACTGTCCTGTGCCTTCTCTTTTGAGGCTACACACTTAGACATACACGCAACATGAAAGCTTTTCGACTTACAACGTGTTGTTTAGGAAAAACAAGATAATTTCGCACGATGCGGGATTTCCTTAAAACGTGATTTTCTGAAAAATTTTGACGAAAGAAAATTCTCCTTTTGGTTCTCTTTAGATGCTACATGTTAAGACGTACACGCCACAACAATTCTTTTCGAGATACAACGTGTAGTTTTGGAGATACAAGCTAATTTTGTACGATGCGTTATTTCTTCTCGTAAAGAGTTTCCAATGCGTACGTATATGTCTTTACTCTGCAAAACTGTATTTCCTTATGAAGTGGTATTCTTACATATCCTTTCGAGAGAAAACTGTCCTGTGCCTTCTCTTTTGAGGCTACACACTTAGACATACACGCAACATGAAAGCTTTTCGACTTACAACGTGTTGTTTAGGAAAAACAAGATAATTTCGCACGATGCGGGATTTCCTTAAAACGTGATTTTCTGAAAAATTTTGACGAAAGAAAATTCTCCTTTTGGTTCTCTTTAGATGCTACATGTTAAGACGTACACGCCACAACAATTCTTTTCGAGATACAACGTGTAGTTTTGGAGATACAAGCTAATTTTGTACGATGCGTTATTTCTTCTCGTAAAGAGTTTCCAATGCGTACGTATATGTCTTTACTCTGCAAAACTGTATTTCCTTATGAAGTGGTATTACATATCCTTTCGAGAGAAAACTGTCCTGTGCCTTCTCTTTTGAGGCTACACACTTAGACATACACGCAACATGAAAGCTTTTCGACTTACAACGTGTTGTTTAGGAAAAACAAGATAATTTCGCACGATGCGGGATTTCCTTAAAACGTGATTTTCTGAAAAATTTTGACGAAAGAAAATTCTCCTTTTGGTTCTCTTTAGATGCTACATGTTAAGACGTACACGCCACAACAATTCTTTTCGAGATACAACGTGTAGTTTTGGAGATACAATCTAATTTTGTACTATGCGTTATTTCTTCTCGTAAAGAGTTTCCAATGCGTACGTATATGTCTTTACTCTGCAAAACTGTATTTCCTTATGAAGTGGTATTCTTACATATCCTTTCGAGAGAAAACTGTCCTGTGCCTTCTCTTTTGAGGCTACACACTTAGACATACACGCAACATGAAAGCTTTTCGACTTACAACGTGTTGTTTAGGAAAATCAAGATAATTTCGCACGATGCGGGATTTCCTTAAAACGTGATTTTCTGAAAAATTTTGACGAAAGAAAATTCTCCTTTTGGTTCTCTTTTGATGCTACATGTTAAGACGTACACGCCACAACAATTCTTTTCGAGATACAACGTGTAGTTTTGGAGATACAAGCTAATTTTGTACTATGCGTTATTTCTTCTCGTAAAGAGTTTCCAATGCGTACGTATATGTCTTTACTCTGCAAAACTGTATTTCCTTATGAAGTGGTATTCTTACATATCCTTTCGAGAGAAAACTGTCCTGTGCCTTCTCTTTTGAGGCTACACACTTAGACATACACGCAACATGAAAGCTTTTCGACTTACAACGTGTTGTTTAGGAAAAACAAGATAATTTCGCACAATGCGGGATTTCCTTAAAACGTGATTTTCTGAAAAATTTTGACGAAAGAAAATTCTCCTTTTGGTTCTCTTTAGATGCTACATGTTAAGACGTACACGCCACAACAATTCTTTTCGAGATACAACGTGTAGTTTTGGAGATACAAGCTAATTTTGTACTATGCGTTATTTCTTCTCGTAAAGAGTTTCCAATGCGTACGTATATGTCTTTACTCTGCAAAACTGTATTTCCTTATGAAGTGGTATTCTTACATATCCTTTCGAGAGAAAACTGTCCTGTGCCTTCTCTTTTGAGGCTACACACTTAGACATACACGCAACATGAAAGCTTTTCGACTTACAACGTGTTGTTTAGGAAAATCAAGATAATTTCGCACGATGCGGGATTTCCTTAAAACGTGATTTTCTGAAAAATTTTGACGAAAGAAAATTCTCCTTTTGGTTCTCTTTTGATGCTACATGTTAAGACGTACACGCCACAACAATTCTTTCCGAGATACAACGTGTAGTTTTGGAGATACAAGCTAATTTTGTACTATGCGTTATTTCTTCTCGTAAAGAGTTTCCAATGCGTACGTATATGTCTTTACTCTGCAAAACTGTATTTCCTTATGAAGTGGTATTCTTACATATCCTTTCGAGAGAAAACTGTCCTGTGCCTTCTCTTTTGAGGCTACACACTTAGACATACACGCAACATGAAAGCTTTTCGACTTACAACGTGTTGTTTAGGAAAAACAAGATAATTTCGCACGATGCGGGATTTCCTTAAAACGTGATTTTCTGAAAAATTTTGACGAAAGAAAATTCTCCTTTTGGTTCTCTTTAGATGCTACATGTTAAGACGTACACGCCACAACAATTCTTTTCGAGATACAACGTGTAGTTTTGGAGATACAAGCTAATTTTGTACTATGCGTTATTTCTTCTCGTAAAGAGTTTCCAATGCGTACGTATATGTCTTTACTCTGCAAAACTGTATTTCCTTATGAAGTGGTATTCTTACATATCCTTTCGAGAGAAAACTGTCCTGTGCCTTCTCTTTTGAGGCTACACACTTAGACATACACGCAACATGAAAGCTTTTCGACTTACAACGTGTTGTTTAGGAAAAACAAGATAATTTCGCACGATGCGGGATTTCCTTAAAACGTGATTTTCTGAAAAATTTTGACGAAAGAAAATTCTCCTTTTGGTTCTCTTTAGATGCTACATGTTAAGACGTACACGCCACAACAATTCTTTTCGAGATACAACGTGTAGTTTTGGAGATACAAGCTAATTTTGTACGATGCGTTATTTCTTCTCGTAAAGAGTTTCCAATGCGTACGTATATGTCTTTACTCTGCAAAACTGTATTTCCTTATGAAGTGGTATTCTTACATATCCTTTCGAGAGAAAACTGTCCTGTGCCTTCTCTTTTGAGGCTACACACTTAGACATACACGCAACATGAAAGCTTTTCGACTTACAACGTGTTGTTTAGGAAAAACAAGATAATTTCGCACGATGCGGGATTTCCTTAAAACGTGATTTTCTGAAAAATTTTGACGAAAGAAAATTCTCCTTTTGGTTCTCTTTAGATGCTACATGTTAAGACGTACACGCCACAACAATTCTTTTCGAGATACAACGTGTAGTTTTGGAGATACAAGCTAATTTTGTACTATGCGTTATTTCTTCTCGTAAAGAGTTTCCAATGCGTACGTATATGTCTTTACTCTGCAAAACTGTATTTCCTTATGAAGTGGTATTCTTACATATCCTTTCGAGAGAAAACTGTCCTGTGCCTTCTCTTTTGAGGCTACACACTTAGACATACACGCAACATGAAAGCTTTTCGACTTACAACGTGTTGTTTAGGAAAATCAAGATAATTTCGCACGATGCGGGATTTCCTTAAAACGTGATTTTCTGAAAAATTTTGACGAAAGAAAATTCTCCTTTTGGTTCTCTTTTGATGCTACATGTTAAGACGTACACGCCACAACAATTCTTTTCGAGATACAACGTGTAGTTTTGGAGATACAAGCTAATTTTGTACGATGCGTTATTTCTTCTCGTAAAGAGTTTCCAATGCGTACGTATATGTCTTTACTCTGCAAAACTGTATTTCCTTATGAAGTGGTATTCTTACATATCCTTTCGAGAGAAAACTGTCCTGTGCCTTCTCTTTTGAGGCTACACACTTAGACATACACGCAACATGAAAGCTTTTCGACTTACAACGTGTTGTTTAGGAAAAACAAGATAATTTCGCACGATGCGGGATTTCCTTAAAACGTGATTTTCTGAAAAATTTTGACGAAAGAAAATTCTCCTTTTGGTTCTCTTTAGATGCTACATGTTAAGACGTACACGCCACAACAATTCTTTTCGAGATACAACGTGTAGTTTTGGAGATACAAGCTAATTTTGTACGATGCGTTATTTCTTCTCGTAAAGAGTTTCCAATGCGTACGTATATGTCTTTACTCTGCAAAACTGTATTTCCTTATGAAGTGGTATTACATATCCTTTCGAGAGAAAACTGTCCTGTGCCTTCTCTTTTGAGGCTACACACTTAGACATACACGCAACATGAAAGCTTTTCGACTTACAACGTGTTGTTTAGGAAAAACAAGATAATTTCGCACGATGCGGGATTTCCTTAAAACGTGATTTTCTGAAAAATTTTGACGAAAGAAAATTCTCCTTTTGGTTCTCTTTAGATGCTACATGTTAAGACGTACACGCCACAACAATTCTTTTCGAGATACAACGTGTAGTTTTGGAGATACAAGCTAATTTTGTACTATGCGTTATTTCTTCTCGTAAAGAGTTTCCAATGCGTACGTATATGTCTTTACTCTGCAAAACTGTATTTCCTTATGAAGTGGTATTCTTACATATCCTTTCGAGAGAAAACTGTCCTGTGCCTTCTCTTTTGAGGCTACACACTTAGACATACACGCAACATGAAAGCTTTTCGACTTACAACGTGTTGTTTAGGAAAATCAAGATAATTTCGCACGATGCGGGATTTCCTTAAAACGTGATTTTCTGAAAAATTTTGACGAAAGAAAATTCTCCTTTTGGTTCTCTTTTGATGCTACATGTTAAGACGTACACGCCACAACAATTCTTTTCGAGATACAACGTGTAGTTTTGGAGATACAAGCTAATTTTGTACGATGCGTTATTTCTTCTCGTAAAGAGTTTCCAATGCGTACGTATATGTCTTTACTCTGCAAAACTGTATTTCCTTATGAAGTGGTATTCTTACATATCCTTTCGAGAGAAAACTGTCCTGTGCCTTCTCTTTTGAGGCTACACACTTAGACATACACGCAACATGAAAGCTTTTCGACTTACAACGTGTTGTTTAGGAAAAACAAGATAATTTCGCACGATGCGGGATTTCCTTAAAACGTGATTTTCTGAAAAATTTTGACGAAAGAAAATTCTCCTTTTGGTTCTCTTTAGATGCTACATGTTAAGACGTACACGCCACAACAATTCTTTTCGAGATACAACGTGTAGTTTTGGAGATACAAGCTAATTTTGTACTATGCGTTATTTCTTCTCGTAAAGAGTTTCCAATGCGTACGTATATGTCTTTACTCTGCAAAACTGTATTTCCTTATGAAGTGGTATTCTTACATATCCTTTCGAGAGAAAACTGTCCTGTGCCTTCTCTTTTGAGGCTACACACTTAGACATACACGCAACATGAAAGCTTTTCGACTTACAACGTGTTGTTTAGGAAAAACAAGATAATTTCGCACGATGCGGGATTTCCTTAAAACGTGATTTTCTGAAAAATTTTGACGAAAGAAAATTCTCCTTTTGGTTCTCTTTAGATGCTACATGTTAAGACGTACACGCCACAACAATTCTTTTCGAGATACAACGTGTAGTTTTGGAGATACAAGCTAATTTTGTACGATGCGTTATTTCTTCTCGTAAAGAGTTTCCAATGCGTACGTATATGTCTTTACTCTGCAAAACTGTATTTCCTTATGAAGTGGTATTCTTACATATCCTTTCGAGAGAAAACTGTCCTGTGCCTTCTCTTTTGAGGCTACACACTTAGACATACACGCAACATGAAAGCTTTTCGACTTACAACGTGTTGTTTAGGAAAAACAAGATAATTTCGCACGATGCGGGATTTCCTTAAAACGTGATTTTCTGAAAAATTTTGACGAAAGAAAATTCTCCTTTTGGTTCTCTTTAGATGCTACATGTTAAGACGTACACGCCACAACAATTCTTTTCGAGATACAACGTGTAGTTTTGGAGATACAAGCTAATTTTGTACGATGCGTTATTTCTTCTCGTAAAGAGTTTCCAATGCGTACGTATATGTCTTTACTCTGCAAAACTGTATTTCCTTATGAAGTGGTATTCTTACATATCCTTTCGAGAGAAAACTGTCCTGTGCCTTCTCTTTTGAGGCTACACACTTAGACATACACGCAACATGAAAGCTTTTCGACTTACAACGTGTTGTTTAGGAAAAACAAGATAATTTCGCACGATGCGGGATTTCCTTAAAACGTGATTTTCTGAAAAATTTTGACGAAAGAAAATTCTCCTTTTGGTTCTCTTTAGATGCTACATGTTAAGACGTACACGCCACAACAATTCTTTTCGAGATACAACGTGTAGTTTTGGAGATACAAGCTAATTTTGTACTATGCGTTATTTCTTCTCGTAAAGAGTTTCCAATGCGTACGTATATGTCTTTACTCTGCAAAACTGTATTTCCTTATGAAGTGGTATTCTTACATATCCTTTCGAGAGAAAACTGTCCTGTGCCTTCTCTTTTGAGGCTACACACTTAGACATACACGCAACATGAAAGCTTTTCGACTTACAACGTGTTGTTTAGGAAAAACAAGATAATTTCGCACGATGCGGGATTTCCTTAAAACGTGATTTTCTGAAAAATTTTGACGAAAGAAAATTCTCCTTTTGGTTCTCTTTAGATGCTACATGTTAAGACGTACACGCCACAACAATTCTTTTCGAGATACAACGTGTAGTTTTGGAGATACAAGCTAATTTTGTACTATGCGTTATTTCTTCTCGTAAAGAGTTTCCAATGCGTACGTATATGTCTTTACTCTGCAAAACTGTATTTCCTTATGAAGTGGTATTCTTACATATCCTTTCGAGAGAAAACTGTCCTGTGCCTTCTCTTTTGAGGCTACACACTTAGACATACACGCAACATGAAAGCTTTTCGACTTACAACGTGTTGTTTAAGAAAAACAAGATAATTTCGCACGATGCGGGATTTCCTTAAAACGTGATTTTCTGAAAAATTTTGACGAAAGAAAATTCTCCTTTTGGTTCTCTTTAGATGCTACATGTTAAGACGTACACGCCACAACAATTCTTTTCGAGATACAACGTGTAGTTTTGGAGATACAAGCTAATTTTGTACTATGCGTTATTTCTTCTCGTAAAGAGTTTCCAATGCGTACGTATATGTCTTTACTCTGCAAAACTGTATTTCCTTATGAAGTGGTATTCTTACATATCCTTTCGAGAGAAAACTGTCCTGTGCCTTCTCTTTTGAGGCTACACACTTAGACATACACGCAACATGAAAGCTTTTCGACTTACAACGTGTTGTTTAGGAAAAACAAGATAATTTCGCACGATGCAAGATTTCCTTAAAACGTGATTTTCTGAAAAATTTTGACGAAAGAAAATTCTCCTTTTGGTTCTCTTTAGATGCTACATGTTAAGACGTACACGCCACAACAATTCTTTTCGAGATACAACGTGTAGTTTTGGAGATACAAGCTAATTTTGTACTATGCGTTATTTCTTCTCGTAAAGAGTTTCCAATGCGTACGTATATGTCTTTACTCTGCAAAACTGTATTTCCTTATGAAGTGGTATTCTTACATATCCTTTCGAGAGAAAACTGTCCTGTGCCTTCTCTTTTGAGGCTACACACTTAGACATACACGCAACATGAAAGCTTTTCGACTTACAACGTGTTGTTTAGGAAAAACAAGATAATTTCGCACGATGCGGGATTTCCTTAAAACGTGATTTTCTGAAAAATTTTGACGAAAGAAAATTCTCCTTTTGGTTCTCTTTAGATGCTACATGTTAAGACGTACACGCCACAACAATTCTTTTCGAGATACAACGTGTAGTTTTGGAGATACAAGCTAATTTTGTACTATGCGTTATTTCTTCTCGTAAAGAGTTTCCAATGCGTACGTATATGTCTTTACTCTGCAAAACTGTATTTCCTTATGAAGTGGTATTCTTACATATCCTTTCGAGAGAAAACTGTCCTGTGCCTTCTCTTTTGAGGCTACACACTTAGACATACACGCAACATGAAAGCTTTTCGACTTACAACGTGTTGTTTAAGAAAAACAAGATAATTTCGCACGATGCGGGATTTCCTTAAAACGTGATTTTCTGAAAAATTTTGACGAAAGAAAATTCTCCTTTTGGTTCTCTTTAGATGCTACATGTTAAGACGTACACGCCACAACAATTCTTTTCGAGATACAACGTGTAGTTTTGGAGATACAAGCTAATTTTGTACTATGCGTTATTTCTTCTCGTAAAGAGTTTCCAATGCGTACGTATATGTCTTTACTCTGCAAAACTGTATTTCCTTATGAAGTGGTATTCTTACATATCCTTTCGAGAGAAAACTGTCCTGTGCCTTCTCTTTTGAGGCTACACACTTAGACATACACGCAACATGAAAGCTTTTCGACTTACAACGTGTTGTTTAGGAAAAACAAGATAATTTCGCACGATGCAAGATTTCCTTAAAACGTGATTTTCTGAAAAATTTTGACGAAAGAAAATTCTCCTTTTGGTTCTCTTTAGATGCTACATGTTAAGACGTACACGCCACAACAATTCTTTTCGAGATACAACGTGTAGTTTTGGAGATACAAGCTAATTTTGTACTATGCGTTATTTCTTCTCGTAAAGAGTTTCCAATGCGTACGTATATGTCTTTACTCTGCAAAACTGTATTTCCTTATGAAGTGGTATTCTTACATATCCTTTCGAGAGAAAACTGTCCTGTGCCTTCTCTTTTGAGGCTACACACTTAGACATACACGCAACATGAAAGCTTTTCGACTTACAACGTGTTGTTTAGGAAAAACAAGATAATTTCGCACGATGCAAGATTTCCTTAAAACGTGATTTTCTGAAAAATTTTGACGAAAGAAAATTCTCCTTTTGGTTCTCTTTAGATGCTACATGTTAAGACGTACACGCCACAACAATTCTTTTCGAGATACAACGTGTAGTTTTGGAGATACAAGCTAATTTTGTACTATGCGTTATTTCTTCTCGTAAAGAGTTTCCAATGCGTACGTATATGTCTTTACTCTGCAAAACTGTATTTCCTTATGAAGTGGTATTCTTACATATCCTTTCGAGAGAAAACTGTCCTGTGCCTTCTCTTTTGAGGCTACACACTTAGACATACACGCAACATGAAAGCTTTTCGACTTACAACGTGTTGTTTAGGAAAAACAAGATAATTTCGCACGATGCAAGATTTCCTTAAAACGTGATTTTCTGAAAAATTTTGACGAAAGAAAATTCTCCTTTTGGTTCTCTTTAGATGCTACATGTTAAGACGTACACGCCACAACAATTCTTTTCGAGATACAACGTGTAGTTTTGGAGATACAAGCTAATTTTGTACTATGCGTTATTTCTTCTCGTAAAGAGTTTCCAATGCGTACGTATATGTCTTTACTCTGCAAAACTGTATTTCCTTATGAAGTGGTATTCTTACATATCCTTTCGAGAGAAAACTGTCCTGTGCCTTCTCTTTTGAGGCTACACACTTAGACATACACGCAACATGAAAGCTTTTCGACTTACAACGTGTTGTTTAGGAAAAACAAGATAATTTCGCACGATGCGGGATTTCCTTAAAACGTGATTTTCTGAAAAATTTTGACGAAAGAAAATTCTCCTTTTGGTTCTCTTTAGATGCTACATGTTAAGACGTACACGCCACAACAATTCTTTTCGAGATACAACGTGTAGTTTTGGAGATACAAGCTAATTTTGTACTATGCGTTATTTCTTCTCGTAAAGAGTTTCCAATGCGTACGTATATGTCTTTACTCTGCAAAACTGTATTTCCTTATGAAGTGGTATTCTTACATATCCTTTCGAGAGAAAACTGTCCTGTGCCTTCTCTTTTGAGGCTACACACTTAGACATACACGCAACATGAAAGCTTTTCGACTTACAACGTGTTGTTTAAGAAAAACAAGATAATTTCGCACGATGCGGGATTTCCTTAAAACGTGATTTTCTGAAAAATTTTGACGAAAGAAAATTCTCCTTTTGGTTCTCTTTAGATGCTACATGTTAAGACGTACACGCCACAACAATTCTTTTCGAGATACAACGTGTAGTTTTGGAGATACAAGCTAATTTTGTACTATGCGTTATTTCTTCTCGTAAAGAGTTTCCAATGCGTACGTATATGTCTTTACTCTGCAAAACTGTATTTCCTTATGAAGTGGTATTCTTACATATCCTTTCGAGAGAAAACTGTCCTGTGCCTTCTCTTTTGAGGCTACACACTTAGACATACACGCAACATGAAAGCTTTTCGACTTACAACGTGTTGTTTAGGAAAAACAAGATAATTTCGCACGATGCAAGATTTCCTTAAAACGTGATTTTCTGAAAAATTTTGACGAAAGAAAATTCTCCTTTTGGTTCTCTTTAGATGCTACATGTTAAGACGTACACGCCACAACAATTCTTTTCGAGATACAACGTGTAGTTTTGGAGATACAAGCTAATTTTGTACTATGCGTTATTTCTTCTCGTATAGAGTTTCCAATGCGTACGTATATGTCTTTACTCTGCAAAACTGTATTTCCTTATGAAGTGGTATTCTTACATATCCTTTCGAGAGAAAACTGTCCTGTGCCTTCTCTTTTGAGGCTACACACTTAGACATATAGGCAACATGAAAGCTTTTCGACTTACAACGTGTTGTTTAGGAAAAACAAGATAATTTCGCACGATGCGGGATTTCCTTAAAACGTGATTTTCTGAAAAATTTTGACGAAAGAAAATTCTCCTTTTGGTTCTCTTTAGATGCTACATGTTAAGACGTACACGACACAACAATTCTTTTCGAGATACAACGTGTAGTTTTGGAGATACAAGCTAATTTTGTACGATGCGTTATTTCTTCTCGTAAAGAGTTTCCAATGCGTACGTATATGTCTTTACTCTGCAAAACTGTATTTCCTTATGAAGTGGTATTCTTACATATCCTTTCGAGAGAAAACTGTCCTGTGCCTTCTCTTTTGAGGCTACACACTTAGACATACACGCAACATGAAAGCTTTTCGACTTACAACGTGTTGTTTAGGAAAAACAAGATAATTTCGCACGATGCGGGATTTCCTTAAAACGTGATTTTCTGAAAAATTTTGACGAAAGAAAATTCTCCTTTTGGTTCTCTTTAGATGCTACATGTTAAGACGTACACGCCACAACAATTCTTTTCGAGATACAACGTGTAGTTTTGGAGATACAAGCTAATTTTGTACTATGCGTTATTTCTTCTCGTAAAGAGTTTCCAATGCGTACTTATATGTCTTTACTCTGCAAAACTGTATTTCCTTATGAAGTGGTATTCTTACATATCCTTTCGAGAGAAAACTGTCCTGTGCCTTCTCTTTTGAGGCTACACACTTAGACATACACGCAACATGAAAGCTTTTCGACTTACAACGTGTTGTTTAGGAAAATCAAGATAATTTCGCACGATGCGGGATTTCCTTAAAACGTGATTTTCTGAAAAATTTTGACGAAAGAAAATTCTCCTTTTGGTTCTCTTTTGATGCTACATGTTAAGACGTACACGCCACAACAATTCTTTTCGAGATACAACGTGTAGTTTTGGAGATACAAGCTAATTTTGTACTATGCGTTATTTCTTCTCGTAAAGAGTTTCCAATGCGTACGTATATGTCTTTACTCTGCAAAACTGTATTTCCTTATGAAGTGGTATTCTTACATATCCTTTCGAGAGAAAACTGTCCTGTGCCTTCTCTTTTGAGGCTACACACTTAGACATACACGCAACATGAAAGCTTTTCGACTTACAACGTGTTGTTTAGGAAAAACAAGATAATTTCGCACGATGCGGGATTTCCTTAAAACGTGATTTTCTGAAAAATTTTGACGAAAGAAAATTCTCCTTTTGGTTCTCTTTAGATGCTACATGTTAAGACGTACACGCCACAACAATTCTTTTCGAGATACAACGTGTAGTTTTGGAGATACAAGCTAATTTTGTACGATGCGTTATTTCTTCTCGTAAAGAGTTTCCAATGCGTACGTATATGTCTTTACTCTGCAAAACTGTATTTCCTTATGAAGTGGTATTCTTACATATCCTTTCGAGAGAAAACTGTCCTGTGCCTTCTCTTTTGAGGCTACACACTTAGACATACACGCAACATGAAAGCTTTTCGACTTACAACGTGTTGTTTAGGAAAAACAAGATAATTTCGCACGATGCGGGATTTCCTTAAAACGTGATTTTCTGAAAAATTTTGACGAAAGAAAGTTCTCCTTTTGGTTCTCTTTAGATGCTACATGTTAAGACGTACACGCCACAACAATTCTTTTCGAGATACAACGTGTAGTTTTGGAGATACAAGCTAATTTTGTACGATGCGTTATTTCTTCTCGTAAAGAGTTTCCAATGCGTACGTATATGTCTTTACTCTGCAAAACTGTATTTCCTTATGAAGTGGTATTCTTACATATCCTTTCGAGAGAAAACTGTCCTGTGCCTTCTCTTTTGAGGCTACACACTTAGACATACACGCAACATGAAAGCTTTTCGACTTACAACGTGTTGTTTAGGAAAAACAAGATAATTTCGCACGATGCGGGATTTCCTTAAAACGTGATTTTCTGAAAAATTTTGACGAAAGAAAATTCTCCTTTTGGTTCTCTTTAGATGCTACATGTTAAGACGTACACGCCACAACAATTCTTTTCGAGATACAACGTGTAGTTTTGGAGATACAAGCTAATTTTGTACTATGCGTTATTTCTTCTCGTAAAGAGTTTCCAATGCGTACGTATATGTCTTTACTCTGCAAAACTGTATTTCCTTATGAAGTGGTATTCTTACATATCCTTTCGAGAGAAAACTGTCCTGTGCCTTCTCTTTTGAGGCTACACACTTAGACATACACGCAACATGAAAGCTTTTCGACTTACAACGTGTTGTTTAGGAAAAACAAGATAATTTCGCACGATGCGGGATTTCCTTAAAACGTGATTTTCTGAAAAATTTTGACGAAAGAAAATTCTCCTTTTGGTTCTCTTTAGATGCTACATGTTAAGACGTACACGCCACAACAATTCTTTTCGAGATACAACGTGTAGTTTTGGAGATACAAGCTAATTTTGTACGATGCGTTATTTCTTCTCGTAAAGAGTTTCCAATGCGTACGTATATGTCTTTACTCTGCAAAACTGTATTTCCTTATGAAGTGGTATTCTTACATATCCTTTCGAGAGAAAACTGTCCTGTGCCTTCTCTTTTGAGGCTACACACTTAGACATACACGCAACATGAAAGCTTTTCGACTTACAACGTGTTGTTTAGGAAAAACAAGATAATTTCGCACGATGCGGGATTTCCTTAAAACGTGATTTTCTGAAAAATTTTGACGAAAGAAAATTCTCCTTTTGGTTCTCTTTAGATGCTACATGTTAAGACGTACACGCCACAACAATTCTTTTCGAGATACAACGTGTAGTTTTGGAGATACAAGCTAATTTTGTACGATGCGTTATTTCTTCTCGTAAAGAGTTTCCAATGCGTACGTATATGTCTTTACTCTGCAAAACTGTATTTCCTTATGAAGTGGTATTCTTACATATCCTTTCGAGGGAAAACTGTCCTGTGCCTTCTCTTTTGAGGCTACACACTTAGACATACACGCAACATGAAAGCTTTTCGACTTACAACGTGTTGTTTAGGAAAAACAAGATAATTTCGCACGATGCGGGATTTCCTTAAAACGTGATTTTCTGAAAAATTTTGACGAAAGAAAATTCTCCTTTTGGTTCTCTTTAGATGCTACATGTTAAGACGTACACGCCACAACAATTCTTTTCGAGATACAACGTGTAGTTTTGGAGATACAAGCTAATTTTGTACGATGCGTTATTTCTTCTCGTAAAGAGTTTCCAATGCGTACGTATATGTCTTTACTCTGCAAAACTGTATTTCCTTATGAAGTGGTATTCTTACATATCCTTTCGAGAGAAAACTGTCCTGTGCCTTCTCTTTTGAGGCTACACACTTAGACATACACGCAACATGAAAGCTTTTCGACTTACAACGTGTTGTTTAGGAAAAACAAGATAATTTCGCACGATGCGGGATTTCCTTAAAACGTGATTTTCTGAAAAATTTTGACGAAAGAAAATTCTCCTTTTGGTTCTCTTTAGATGCTACATGTTAAGACGTACACGCCACAACAATTCTTTTCGAGATACAACGTGTAGTTTTGGAGATACAAGCTAATTTTGTACTATGCGTTATTTCTTCTCGTAAAGAGTTTCCAATGCGTACGTATATGTCTTTACTCTGCAAAACTGTATTTCCTTATGAAGTGGTATTCTTACATATCCTTTCGAGAGAAAACTGTCCTGTGCCTTCTCTTTTGAGGCTACACACTTAGACATACACGCAACATGAAAGCTTTTCGACTTACAACGTGTTGTTTAGGAAAAACAAGATAATTTCGCACGATGCGGGATTTCCTTAAAACGTGATTTTCTGAAAAATTTTGACGAAAGAAAATTCTCCTTTTGGTTCTCTTTAGATGCTACATGTTAAGACGTACACGCCACAACAATTCTTTTCGAGATACAACGTGTAGTTTTGGAGATACAAGCTAATTTTGTACGATGCGTTATTTCTTCTCGTAAAGAGTTTCCAATGCGTACGTATATGTCTTTACTCTGCAAAACTGTATTTCCTTATGAAGTGGTATTCTTACATATCCTTTCGAGAGAAAACTGTCCTGTGCCTTCTCTTTTGAGGCTACACACTTAGACATACACGCAACATGAAAGCTTTTCGACTTACAACGTGTTGTTTAGGAAAAACAAGATAATTTCGCACGATGCGGGATTTCCTTAAAACGTGATTTTCTGAAAAATTTTGACGAAAGAAAATTCTCCTTTTGGTTCTCTTTAGATGCTACATGTTAAGACGTACACGCCACAACAATTCTTTTCGAGATACAACGTGTAGTTTTGGAGATACAAGCTAATTTTGTACTATGCGTTATTTCTTCTCGTAAAGAGTTTCCAATGCGTACGTATATGTCTTTACTCTGCAAAACTGTATTTCCTTATGAAGTGGTATTCTTACATATCCTTTCGAGAGAAAACTGTCCTGTGCCTTCTCTTTTGAGGCTACACACTTAGACATACACGCAACATGAAAGCTTTTCGACTTACAACGTGTTGTTTAGGAAAAACAAGATAATTTCGCACGATGCGGGATTTCCTTAAAACGTGATTTTCTGAAAAATTTTGACGAAAGAAAATTCTCCTTTTGGTTCTCTTTAGATGCTACATGTTAAGACGTACACGCCACAACAATTCTTTTCGAGATACAACGTGTAGTTTTGGAGATACAAGCTAATTTTGTACGATGCGTTATTTCTTCTCGTAAAGAGTTGCCAATGCGTACGTATATGTCTTTACTCTGCAAAACTGTATTTCCTTATGAAGTGGTATTCTTACATATCCTTTCGAGAGAAAACTGTCCTGTGCCTTCTCTTTTGAGGCTACACACTTAGACATACACGCAACATGAAAGCTTTTCGACTTACAACGTGTTGTTTAGGAAAAACAAGATAATTTCGCACGATGCGGGATTTCCTTAAAACGTGATTTTCTGAAAAATTTTGACGAAAGAAAATTCTCCTTTTGGTTCTCTTTAGATGCTACATGTTAAGACGTACACGCCACAACAATTCTTTTCGAGATACAACGTGTA
Source organism: Apodemus sylvaticus (assembly GCF_947179515.1). Taxonomy (NCBI): domain Eukaryota; kingdom Metazoa; phylum Chordata; class Mammalia; order Rodentia; family Muridae; genus Apodemus; species Apodemus sylvaticus. The sequence goes on from NW_026263156.1 coordinate 41,568, forward strand.
GTTTTGGAGATACAAGCTAATTTTGTACTATGCGTTATTTCTTCTGGTAAAGAGTTTCGAATGCGTACGTATATGTCTTTACTCTGCAAAACTGTATTTCCTTATGAAGTGGTATTCTTACATATCCTTTCGAGAGAAAACTGTCCTGTGCCTTCTCTTTTGAGGCTACACACTTAGACATACACGCAACATGAAAGCTTTTCGACTTACAACGTGTTGTTTAGGAAAAACAAGATAATTTCGCACGATGCGGGATTTCCTTAAAACGTGATTTTCTGAAAAATTTTGACGAAAGAAAATTCTCCTTTTGGTTCTCTTTAGATGCTACATGTTAAGACGTACACGCCACAACAATTCTTTTCGAGATACAACGTGTAGTTTTGGAGATACAAGCTAATTTTGTACGATGCGTTATTTCTTCTCGTAAAGAGTTTCCAATGCGTACGTATATGTCTTTACTCTGCAAAACTGTATTTCCTTATGAAGTGGTATTCTTACATATCCTTTCGAGAGAAAACTGTCCTGTGCCTTCTCTTTTGAGGCTACACACTTAGACATACACGCAACATGAAAGCTTTTCGACTTACAACGTGTTGTTTAGGAAAAACAAGATAATTTCGCACGATGCGGGATTTCCTTAAAACGTGATTTTCTGAAAAATTTTGACGAAAGAAAATTCTCCTTTTGGTTCTCTTTAGATGCTACATGTTAAGACGTACACGCCACAACAATTCTTTTCGAGATACAACGTGTAGTTTTGGAGATACAAGCTAATTTTGTACGATGCGTTATTTCTTCTCGTAAAGAGTTTCCAATGCGTACGTATATGTCTTTACTCTGCAAAACTGTATTTCCTTATGAAGTGGTATTCTTACATATCCTTTCGAGAGAAAACTGTCCTGTGCCTTCTCTTTTGAGGCTACACACTTAGACATACACGCAACATGAAAGCTTTTCGACTTACAACGTGTTGTTTAGGAAAAACAAGATAATTTCGCACGATGCGGGATTTCCTTAAAACGTGATTTTCTGAAAAATTTTGACGAAAGAAAATTCTCCTTTTGGTTCTCTTTAGATGCTACATGTTAAGACGTACACGCCACAACAATTCTTTTCGAGATACAACGTGTAGTTTTGGAGATACAAGCTAATTTTGTACTATGCGTTATTTCTTCTCGTAAAGAGTTTCCAATGCGTACGTATATGTCTTTACTCTGCAAAACTGTATTTCCTTATGAAGTGGTATTCTTACATATCCTTTCGAGAGAAAACTGTCCTGTGCCTTCTCTTTTGAGGCTACACACTTAGACATACACGCAACATGAAAGCTTTTCGACTTACAACGTGTTGTTTAGGAAAAACAAGATAATTTCGCACGATGCGGGATTTCCTTAAAACGTGATTTTCTGAAAAATTTTGACGAAAGAAAATTCTCCTTTTGGTTCTCTTTAGATGCTACATGTTAAGACGTACACGCCACAACAATTCTTTTCGAGATACAACGTGTAGTTTTGGAGATACAAGCTAATTTTGTACTATGCGTTATTTCTTCTCGTAAAGAGTTTCCAATGCGTACGTATATGTCTTTACTCTGCAAAACTGTATTTCCTTATGAAGTGGTAATCTTACATATCCTTTCGAGAGAAAACTGTCCTGTGCCTTCTCTTTTGAGGCTACACACTTAGACATACACGCAACATGAAAGCTTTTCGACTTACAACGTGTTCTTTAGGAAAAACAAGATAATTTCGCACGATGCGGGATTTCCTTAAAACGTGATTTTCTGAAAAATTTTGACGAAAGAAAATTCTCCTTTTGGTTCTCTTTAGATGCTACATGTTAAGACGTACACGCCACAACAATTCTTTTCGAGATACAACGTGTAGTTTTGGAGAGACAAGCTAATTTTGTACGATGCGTTATTTCTTCTCGTAAAGAGTTTCCAATGCGTACGTATATGTCTTTACTCTGCAAAACTGTATTTCCTTATGAAGTGGTATTCTTACATATCCTTTCGAGAGAAAACTGTCCTGTGCCTTCTCTTTTGAGGCTACACACTTAGACATACACGCAACATGAAAGCTTTTCGACTTACAACGTGTTGTTTAGGAAAAACAAGATAATTTCGCACGATGCGGGATTTCCTTAAAACGTGATTTTCTGAAAAATTTTGACGAAAGAAAATTCTCCTTTTGGTTCTCTTTAGATGCTACATGTTAAGACGTACACGCCACAACAATTCTTTTCGAGATACAACGTGTAGTTTTGGAGATACAAGCTAATTTTGTACGATGCGTTATTTCTTCTCGTAAAGAGTTTCCAATGCGTACGTATATGTCTTTACTCTGCAAAACTGTATTTCCTTATGAAGTGGTATTCTTACATATCCTTTCGAGAGAAAACTGTCCTGTGCCTTCTCTTTTGAGGCTACACACTTAGACATACACGCAACATGAAAGCTTTTCGACTTACAACGTGTTGTTTAGGAAAAACAAGATAATTTCGCACGATGCGGGATTTCCTTAAAACGTGATTTTCTGAAAAATTTTGACGAAAGAAAATTCTCCTTTTGGTTCTCTTTAGATGCTACATGTTAAGACGTACACGCCACAACAATTCTTTGCGAGATACAACGTGTAGTTTTGGAGATACAAGCTAATTTTGTACTATGCGTTATTTCTTCTCGTAAAGAGTTTCCAATGCGTACGTATATGTCTTTACTCTGCAAAACTGTATTTCCTTATGAAGTGGTATTCTTACATATCCTTTCGAGAGAAAACTGTCCTGTGCCTTCTCTTTTGAGGCTACACACTTAGACATACACGCAACATGAAAGCTTTTCGACTTACAACGTGTTGTTTAGGAAAAACAAGATAATTTCGAACGATGCGGGATTTCCTTAAAACGTGATTTTCTGAAAAATTTTGAAGAAAGAAAATTCTCCTTTTGGTTCTCTTTAGATGCTACATGTTAAGACGTACACGCCACAACAATTCTTTTCGAGATACAACGTGTAGTTTTGGAGATACAAGCTAATTTTGTACGATGCGTTATTTCTTCTCGTAAAGAGTTTCCAATGCGTACGTATATGTCTTTACTCTGCAAAACTGTATTTCCTTATGAAGTGGTATTCTTACATATCCTTTCGAGAGAAAACTGTCCTGTGCCTTCTCTTTTGAGGCTACACACTTAGACATACACGCAACATGAAAGCTTTTCGACTTACAACGTGTTGTTTAGGAAAAACAAGATAATTTCGCACGATGCGGGATTTCCTTAAAACGTGATTTTCTGAAAAATTTTGACGAAAGAAAATTCTCCTTTTGGTTCTCTTTAGATGCTACATGTTAAGACGTACACGCCACAACAATTCTTTTCGAGATACAACGTGTAGTTTTGGAGATACAAGCTAATTTTGTACGATGCGTTATTTCTTCTCGTAAAGAGTTTCCAATGCGTACGTATATGTCTTTACTCTGCAAAACTGTATTTCCTTATGAAGTGGTATTCTTACATATCCTTTCGAGAGAAAACTGTCCTGTGCCTTCTCTTTTGAGGCTACACACTTAGACATACACGCAACATGAAAGCTTTTCGACTTACAACGTGTTCTTTAGGAAAAACAAGATAATTTCGCACGATGCGGGATTTCCTTAAAACGTGATTTTCTGAAAAATTTTGACGAAAGAAAATTCTCCTTTTGGTTCTCTTTAGATGCTACATGTTAAGACGTACACGCCACAACAATTCTTTTCGAGATACAACGTGTAGTTTTGGAGATACAAGCTAATTTTGTACGATGCGTTATTTCTTCTCGTAAAGAGTTTCCAATGCGTACGTATATATCTTTACTCTGCAAAACTGTATTTCCTTATGAAGTGGTATTCTTACATATCCTTTCGAGAGAAAACTGTCCTGTGCCTTCTCTTTTGAGGCTACACACTTAGACATACACGCAACATGAAAGCTTTTCGACTTACAACGTGTTGTTTAGGAAAAACAAGATAATTTCGCACGATGCGGGATTTCCTTAAAACGTGATTTTCTGAAAAATTTTGACGAAAGAAAATTCTCCTTTTGGTTCTCTTTAGATGCTACATGTTAAGACGTACACGCCACAACAATTCTTTTCGAGATACAACGTGTAGTTTTGGAGATACAAGCTAATTTTGTACGATGCGTTATTTCTTCTCGTAAAGAGTTTCCAATGCGTACGTATATGTCTTTACTCTGCAAAACTGTATTTCCTTATGAAGTGGTATTCTTACATATCCTTTCGAGAGAAAACTGTCCTGTGCCTTCTCTTTTGAGGCTACACACTTAGACATACACGCAACATGAAAGCTTTTCGACTTACAACGTGTTGTTTAGGAAAAACAAGATAATTTCGCACGATGCGGGATTTCCTTAAAACGTGATTTTCTGAAAAATTTTGACGAAAGAAAATTCTCCATTTGGTTCTCTTTAGATGCTACATGTTAAGACGTACACGCCACAACAATTCTTTTCGAGATACAACGTGTAGTTTTGGAGATACAAGCTAATTTTGTACGATGCGTTATTTCTTCTCGTAAAGAGTTTCCAATGCGTACGTATATGTCTTTACTCTGCAAAACTGTATTTCCTTATGAAGTGGTATTCTTACATATCCTTTCGAGAGAAAACTGTCCTGTGCCTTCTCTTTTGAGGCTACACACTTAGACATACACGCAACATGAAAGCTTTTCGACTTACAACGTGTTGTTTACGAAAAACAAGATAATTTCGCACGATGCGGGATTTCCTTAAAACGTGATTTTCTGAAAAATTTTGAAGAAAGAAAATTCTCCTTTTGGTTCTCTTTAGATGCTACATGTTAAGACGTACACGCCACAACAATTCTTTTCGAGATACAACGTGTAGTTTTGGAGATACAAGCTAATTTTGTACGATGCGTTATTTCTTCTCGTAAAGAGTTTCCAATGCGTACGTATGTCTTTACTCTGCAAAACTGTATTTCCTTATGAAGTGGTATTCTTACATATCCTTTCGAGAGAAAACTGTCCTGTGCCTTCTCTTTTGAGGCTACACACTTAGACATACACGCAACATGAAAGCTTTTCGACTTACAACGTATTGTTTAGGAAAAACAAGATAATTTCGCACGATGCGGGATTTCCTTAAAACGTGATTTTCTGAAAAATTTTGACGAAAGAAAATTCTCCTTTTGGTTCTCTTTAGATGCTACATGTTAAGACGTACACGCCACAACAATTCTTTTCGAGATACAACGTGTAGTTTTGGAGATACAAGCTAATTTTGTACTATGCGTTATTTCTTCTCGTAAAGAGTTTCCAATGCGTACGTATATGTCTTTACTCTGCAAAACTGTATTTCCTTATGAAGTGGTATTCTTACATATCCTTTCGAGAGAAAACTGTCCTGTGCCTTCTCTTTTGAGGCTACACACTTAGACATACACGCAACATGAAAGCTTTTCGACTTACAACGTGTTGTTTAGGAAAAACAAGATAATTTCGCACGATGCGGGATTTCCTTAAAACGTGATTTTCTGAAAAATTTTGACGAAAGAAAATTCTCCTTTTGGTTCTCTTTAGATGCTACATGTTAAGACGTACACGCCACAACAATTCTTTTCGAGATACAACGTGTAGTTTTGGAGATACAAGCTAATTTTGTACTATGCGTTATTTCTTCTCGTAAAGAGTTTCCAATGCGTACGTATATGTCTTTACTCTGCAAAACTGTATTTCCTTATGAAGTGGTATTCTTACATATCCTTTCGAGAGAAAACTGTCCTGTGCCTTCTCTTTTGAGGCTACACACTTAGACATACACGCAACATGAAAGCTTTTCGACTTACAACGTGTTCTTTAGGAAAAACAAGATAATTTCGCACGATGCGGGATTTCCTTAAAACGTGATTTTCTGAAAAATTTTGACGAAAGAAAATTCTCCTTTTGGTTCTCTTTAGATGCTACATGTTAAGACGTACACGCCACAACAATTCTTTTCGAGATACAACGTGTAGTTTTGGAGAGTCAAGCTAATTTTGTACGATGCGTTATTTCTTCTCGTAAAGAGTTTCCAATGCGTACGTATATGTCTTTACTCTGCAAAACTGTATTTCCTTATGAAGTGGTATTCTTACATATCCTTTCGAGAGAAAACTGTCCTGTGCCTTCTCTTTTGAGGCTACACACTTAGACATACACGCAACATGAAAGCTTTTCGACTTACAACGTGTTGTTTAGGAAAAACAAGATAATTTCGCACGATGCGGGATTTCCTTAAAACGTGATTTTCTGAAAAATTTTGACGAAAGAAAATTCTCCTTTTGGTTCTCTTTAGATGCTACATGTTAAGACGTACACGCCACAACAATTCTTTTCGAGATACAACGTGTAGTTTTGGAGATACAAGCTTATTTTGTACGATGCGTTATTTCTTCTCGTAAAGAGTTTCCAATGCGTACGTATATGTCTTTACTCTGCAAAACTGTATTTCCTTATGAAGTGGTATTCTTACATATCCTTTCGAGAGAAAACTGTCCTGTGCCTTCTCTTTTGAGGCTACACACTTAGACATACACGCAACATGAAAGCTTTTCGACTTACAACGTGTTGTTTAGGAAAAACAAGATAATTTCGCACGATGCGGGATTTCCTTAAAACGTGATTTTCTGAAAAATTTTGACGAAAGAAAATTCTCCTTTTGGTTCTCTTTAGATGCTACATGTTAAGACGTACACGCCACAACAATTCTTTTCGAGATACAACGTGTAGTTTTGGAGATACAAGCTAATTTTGTACGATGCGTTATTTCTTCTCGTAAAGAGTTTCCAATGCGTACGTATATGTCTTTACTCTGCAAAACTGTATTTCCTTATGAAGTGGTATTCTTACATATCCTTTCGAGAGAAAACTGTCCTGTGCCTTCTCTTTTGAGGCTACACACTTAATCATACACGCAACATGAAAGCTTTTCGACTTACAACGTGTTGTTTAGGAAAAACAAGATAATTTCGCACGATGCGGGATTTCCTTAAAACGTGATTTTCTGAAAAATTTTGACGAAAGAAAATTCTCCTTTTGGTTCTCTTTAGATGCTACATGTTAAGACGTACACGCCACAACAATTCTTTTCGAGATACAACGTGTAGTTTTGGAGATACAAGCTAATTTTGTACGATGCGTTATTTCTTCTCGTAAAGAGTTTCCAATGCGTACGTATATGTCTTTACTCTGCAAAACTGTATTTCCTTATGAAGTGGTATTCTTACATATCCTTTCGAGAGAAAACTGTCCTGTGCCTTCTCTTTTGAGGCTACACACTTAGACATACACGCAACATGAAAGCTTTTCGACTTACAACGTGTTGTTTAGGAAAAACAAGATAATTTCGCACGATGCGGGATTTCCTTAAAACGTGATTTTCTGAAAAATTTTGACGAAAGAAAATTCTCCTTTTGGTTCTCTTTAGATGCTACATGTTAAGACGTACACGCCACAACAATTCTTTTCGAGATACAACGTGTAGTTTTGGAGATACAAGCTAATTTTGTACGATGCGTTATTTCTTCTCGTAAAGAGTTTCCAATGCGTACGTATATGTCTTTACTCTGCAAAACTGTATTTCCTTATGAAGTGGTATTCTTACATATCCTTTCGAGAGAAAACTGTCCTGTGCCTTCTCTTTTGAGGCTACACACTTAGACATACACGCAACATGAAAGCTTTTCGACTTACAACGTGTTGTTTAGGAAAAACAAGATAATTTCGCACGATGCGGGATTTCCTTAAAACGTGATTTTCTGAAAAATTTTGACGAAAGAAAATTCTCCTTTTGGTTCTCTTTAGATGCTACATGTTAAGACGTACACGCCACAACAATTCTTTTCGAGATACAACGTGTAGTTTTGGAGATACAAGCTAATTTTGTACGATGCGTTATTTCTTCTCGTAAAGAGTTTCCAATGCGTACGTATATGTCTTTACTCTGCAAAACTGTATTTCCTTATGAAGTGGTATTCTTACATATCCTTTCGAGAGAAAACTGTCCTGTGCCTTCTCTTTTGAGGCTACACACTTAGACATACACGCAACATGAAAGCTTTTCGACTTACAACGTGTTGTTTAGGAAAAACAAGATAATTTCGCACGATGCGGGATTTCCTTAAAACGTGATTTTCTGAAAAATTTTGACGAAAGAAAATTCTCCTTTTGGTTCTCTTTAGATGCTACATGTTAAGACGTACACGCCACAACAATTCTTTTCGAGATACAACGTGTAGTTTTGGAGATACAAGCTAATTTTGTACGATGCGTTATTTCTTCTCGTAAAGAGTTTCCAATGCGTACGTATATGTCTTTACTCTGCAAAACTGTATTTCCTTATGAAGTGGTATTCTTACATATCCTTTCGAGAGAAAACTGTCCTGTGCCTTCTCTTTTGAGGCTACACACTTAGACATACACGCAACATGAAAGCTTTTCGACTTACAACGTGTTGTTTAGGAAAAACAAGATAATTTCGCACGATGCGGGATTTCCTTAAAACGTGATTTTCTGAAAAATTTTGACGAAAGAAAATTCTCCTTTTGGTTCTCTTTAGATGCTACATGTTAAGACGTACACGCCACAACAATTCTTTTCGAGATACAACGTGTAGTTTTGGAGATACAAGCTAATTTTGTACTATGCGTTATTTCTTCTCGTAAAGAGTTTCCAATGCGTACGTATATGTCTTTACTCTGCAAAACTGTATTTCCTTATGAAGTGGTATTCTTACATATCCTTTCGAGAGAAAACTGTCCTGTGCCTTCTCTTTTGAGGCTACACACTTAGACATACACGCAACATGAAAGCTTTTCGACTTACAACGTGTTGTTTAGGAAAAACAAGATAATTTCGCACGATGCGGGATTTCCTTAAAACGTGATTTTCTGAAAAATTTTGAAGAAAGAAAATTCTCCTTTTGGTTCTCTTTAGATGCTACATGTTAAGACGTACACGCCACAACAATTCTTTTCGAGATACAACGTGTAGTTTTGGAGATACAAGCTAATTTTGTACGATGCGTTATTTCTTCTCGTAAAGAGTTTCCAATGCGTACGTATATGTCTTTACTCTGCAAAACTGTATTTCCTTATGAAGTGGTATTCTTACATATCCTTTCGAGAGAAAACTGTCCTGTGCCTTCTCTTTTGAGGCTACACACTTAGACATACACGCAACATGAAAGCTTTTCGACTTACAACGTGTTCTTTAGGAAAAACAAGATAATTTCGCACGATGCGGGATTTCCTTAAAACGTGATTTTCTGAAAAATTTTGACGAAAGAAAATTCTCCTTTTGGTTCTCTTTAGATGCTACATGTTAAGACGTACACGCCACAACAATTCTTTTCGAGATACAACGTGTAGTTTTGGAGATACAAGCTAATTTTGTACGATGCGTTATTTCTTCTCGTAAAGAGTTTCCAATGCGTACGTATATGTCTTTACTCTGCAAAACTGTATTTCCTTATGAAGTGGTATTCTTACATATCCTTTCGAGAGAAAACTGTCCTGTGCCTTCTCTTTTGAGGCTACACACTTAGACATACACGCAACATGAAAGCTTTTCGACTTACAACGTGTTGTTTAGGAAAAACAAGATAATTTCGCACGATGCGGGATTTCCTTAAAACGTGATTTTCTGAAAAATTTTGACGAAAGAAAATTCTCCTTTTGGTTCTCTTTAGATGCTACATGTTAAGACGTACACGCCACAACAATTCTTTTCGAGATACAACGTGTAGTTTTGGAGATACAAGCTAATTTTGTACGATGCGTTATTTCTTCTCGTAAAGAGTTTCCAATGCGTACGTATATGTCTTTACTCTGCAAAACTGTATTTCCTTATGAAGTGGTATTCTTACATATCCTTTCGAGAGAAAACTGTCCTGTGCCTTCTCTTTTGAGGCTACACACTTAGACATACACGCAACATGAAAGCTTTTCGACTTACAACGTGTTGTTTAGGAAAAACAAGATAATTTCGCACGATGCGGGATTTCCTTAAAACGTGATTTTCTGAAAAATTTTGACGAAAGAAAATTCTCCATTTGGTTCTCTTTAGATGCTACATGTTAAGACGTACACGCCACAACAATTCTTTTCGAGATACAACGTGTAGTTTTGGAGATACAAGCTAATTTTGTACGATGCGTTATTTCTTCTCGTAAAGAGTTTCCAATGCGTACGTATATGTCTTTACTCTGCAAAACTGTATTTCCTTATGAAGTGGTATTCTTACATATCTTTTCGAGAGAAAACTGTCCTGTGCCTTCTCTTTTGAGGCTACACACTTAGACATACACGCAACATGAAAGCTTTTCGACTTACAACGTGTTGTTTACGAAAAACAAGATAATTTAGCACGATGCGGGATTTCCTTAAAACGTGATTTTCTGAAAAATTTTGAAGAAAGAAAATTCTCCTTTTGGTTCTCTTTCGATGCTACATGTTAAGACGTACACGCCACAACAATTCTTTTCGAGATACAACGTGTAGTTTTGGAGATACAAGCTAATTTTGTACGATGCGTTATTTCTTCTCGTAAAGAGTTTCCAATGCGTACGTATGTCTTTACTCTGCAAAACTGTATTTCCTTATGAAGTGGTATTCTTACATATCCTTTCGAGAGAAAACTGTCCTGTGCCTTCTCTTTTGAGGCTACACACTTAGACATACACGCAACATGAAAGCTTTTCGACTTACAACGTGTTGTTTAGGAAAAACAAGATAATTTCGCACGATGCGGGATTTCCTTAAAACGTGATTTTCTGAAAAATTTTGACGAAAGAAAATTCTCCTTTTGGTTCTCTTTAGATGCTACATGTTAAGACGTACACGCCACAACAATTCTTTTCGAGATACAACGTGTAGTTTTGGAGATACAAGCTAATTTTGTACGATGCGTTATTTCTTCTCGTAAAGAGTTTCCAATGCGTACGTATATATCTTTACTCTGCAAAACTGTATTTCCTTATGAAGTGGTATTCTTACATATCCTTTCGAGAGAAAACTGTCCTGTGCCTTCTCTTTTGAGGCTACACACTTAGACATACACGCAACATGAAAGCTTTTCGACTTACAACGTGTTGTTTAGGAAAAACAAGATAATTTCGCACGATGCGGGATTTCCTTAAAACGTGATTTTCTGAAAAATTTTGACGAAAGAAAATTCTCCTTTTGGTTCTCTTTAGATGCTACATGTTAAGACGTACACGCCACAACAATTCTTTTCGAGATACAACGTGTAGTTTTGGAGATACAAGCTAATTTTGTACTATGCGTTATTTCTTCTCGTAAAGAGTTTCCAATGCGTACGTATATGTCTTTACTCTGCAAAACTGTATTTCCTTATGAAGTGGTATTCTTACATATCCTTTCGAGAGAAAACTGTCCTGTGCCTTCTCTTTTGAGGCTACACACTTAGACATACACGCAACATGAAAGCTTTTCGACTTACAACGTGTTGTTTAGGAAAAACAAGATAATTTCGCACGATGCGGGATTTCCTTAAAACGTGATTTTCTGAAAAATTTTGACGAAAGAAAATTCTCCTTTTGGTTCTCTTTAGATGCTACATGTTAAGACGTACACGCCACAACAATTCTTTTCGAGATACAACGTGTAGTTTTGGAGATACAAGCTAATTTTGTACGATGCGTTATTTCTTCTTGTAAAGAGTTTCCAATGCGTACGTATATGTCTTTACTCTGCAAAACTGTATTTCCTTATGAAGTGGTATTCTTACATATCCTTTCGAGAGAAAACTGTCCTGTGCCTTCTCTTTTGAGGCTACACACTTAGACATACACGCAACATGAAAGCTTTTCGACTTACAACGTGTTGTTTAGGAAAAACAAGATAATTTCGCACGATGCGGGATTTCCTTAAAACGTGATTTTCTGAAAAATTTTGACGAAAGAAAATTCTCCTTTTGGTTCTCTTTAGATGCTACATGTTAAGACGTACACGCCACAACAATTCTTTTCGAGATACAACGTGTAGTTTTGGAGATACAAGCTAATTTTGTACGATGCGTTATTTCTTCTCGTAAAGAGTTTCCAATGCGTACGTATATGTCTTTACTCTGCAAAACTGTATTTCCTTATGAAGTGGTATTCTTACATATCCTTTCGAGAGAAAACTGTCCTGTGCCTTCTCTTTTGAGGCTACACACTTAGACATACACGCAACATGAAAGCTTTTCGACTTACAACGTGTTGTTTAGGAAAAACAAGATAATTTCGCACGATGCGGGATTTCCTTAAAACGTGATTTTCTGAAAAATTTTGACGAAAGAAAATTCTCCTTTTGGTTCTCTTTAGATGCTACATGTTAAGACGTACACGCCACAACAATTCTTTTCGAGATACAACGTGTAGTTTTGGAGATACAAGCTAATTTTGTACGATGCGTTATTTCTTCTCGTAAAGAGTTTCCAATGCGTACATATATGTCTTTACTCTGCAAAACTGTATTTCCTTATGAAGTGGTATTCTTACATATCCTTTCGAGAGAAAACTGTCCTGTGCCTTCTCTTTTGAGGCTACACACTTAGACATACACGCAACATGAAAGCTTTTCGACTTACAACGTGTTGTTTAGGAAAAACAAGATAATTTCGCACGATGCGGGATTTCCTTAAAACGTGATTTTCTGAAAAATTTTGACGAAAGAAAATTCTCCTTTTGGTTCTCTTTAGATGCTACATGTTAAGACGTACACGCCACAACAATTCTTTTCGAGATACAACGTGTAGTTTTGGAGATACAAGCTAATTTTGTACTATGCGTTATTTCTTCTCGTAAAGAGTTTCCAATGCGTACGTATATGTCTTTACTCTGCAAAACTGTATTTCCTTATGAAGTGGTATTCTTACATATCCTTTCGAGAGAAAACTGTCCTGTGCCTTCTCTTTTGAGGCTACACACTTAGACATACACGCAACATGAAAGCTTTTCGACTTACAACGTGTTGTTTAGGAAAAACAAGATAATTTCGCACGATGCGGGATTTCCTTAAAACGTGATTTTCTGAAAAATTTTGACGAAAGAAAATTCTCCTTTTGGTTCTCTTTAGATGCTACATGTTAAGACGTACACGCCACAACAATTCTTTTCGAGATACAACGTGTAGTTTTGGAGATACAAGCTAATTTTGTACGATGCGTTATTTCTTCTCGTAAAGAGTTTCCAATGCGTACGTATATGTCTTTACTCTGCAAAACTGTATTTCCTTATGAAGTGGTATTCTTACATATCCTTTCGAGAGAAAACTGTCCTGTGCCTTCTCTTTTGAGGCTACACACTTAGACATACACGCAACATGAAAGCTTTTCGACTTACAACGTGTTGTTTAGGAAAAACAAGATAATTTCGCACGATGCGGGATTTCCTTAAAACGTGATTTTCTGAAAAATTTTGACGAAAGAAAATTCTCATTTTGGTTCTCTTTAGATGCTACATGTTAAGACGTACACGCCACAACAATTCTTTTCGAGATACAACGTGTAGTTTTGGAGATACAAGCTAATTTTGTACGATGCGTTATTTCTTCTCGTAAAGAGTTTCCAATGCGTACGTATATGTCTTTACTCTGCAAAACTGTATTTCCTTATGAAGTGGTATTCTTACATATCCTTTCGAGAGAAAACTGTCCTGTGCCTTCTCTTTTGAGGCTACACACTTAGACATACACGCAACATGAAAGCTTTTCGACTTACAACGTGTTGTTTAGGAAAAACAAGATAATTTCGCACGATGCGGGATTTCCTTAAAACGTGATTTTCTGAAAAATTTTGACGAAAGAAAATTCTCATTTTGGTTCTCTTTAGATGCTACATGTTAAGACGTACACGCCACAACAATTCTTTTCGAGATACAACGTGTAGTTTTGGAGATACAAGCTAATTTTGTACGATGCGTTATTTCTTCTCGTAAAGAGTTTCCAATGCGTACGTATATGTCTTTACTCTGCAAAACTGTATTTCCTTATGAAGTGGTATTCTTACATATCCTTTCGAGAGAAAACTGTCCTGTGCCTTCTCTTTTGAGGCTACACACTTAGACATACACGCAACATGAAAGCTTTTCGACTTACAACGTGTTGTTTAGGAAAAACAAGATAATTTCGCACGATGCGGGATTTCCTTAAAACGTGATTTTCTGAAAAATTTTGACGAAAGAAAATTCTCCTTTTGGTTCTCTTTAGATGCTACATGTTAAGACGTACACGCCAGAACAATTCTTTTCGAGATACAACGTGTAGTTTTGGAGATACAAGCTAATTTTGTACGATGCGTTATTTCTTCTCGTAAAGAGTTTCCAATGCGTACGTATATGTCTTTACTCTGCAAAACTGTATTTCCTTATGAAGTGGTATTCTTACATATCCTTTCGAGAGAAAACTGTCCTGTGCCTTCTCTTTTGAGGCTACACACTTAGACATACACGCAACATGAAAGCTTTTCGACTTACAACGTGTTGTTTAGGAAAAACAAGATAATTTCGCACGATGCGGGATTTCCTTAAAACGTGATTTTCTGAAAAATTTTGACGAAAGAAAATTCTCCTTTTGGTTCTCTTTAGATGCTACATGTTAAGACGTACACGCCACAACAATTCTTTTCGAGATACAACGTGTAGTTTTGGAGATACAAGCTAATTTTGTACTATGCGTTATTTCTTCTCGTAAAGAGTTTCCAATGCGTACGTATATGTCTTTACTCTGCAAAACTGTATTTCCTTATGAAGTGGTATTCTTACATATCCTTTCGAGAGAAAACTGTCCTGTGCCTTCTCTTTTGAGGCTACACACTTAGACATACACGCAACATGAAAGCTTTTCGACTTACAACCTGTTGTTTAGGAAAAACAAGATAATTTCGCACGATGCGGGATTTCCTTAAAACGTGATTTTCTGAAAAATTTTGACGAAAGAAAATTCTCCTTTTGGTTCTCTTTAGATGCTACATGTTAAGACGTACACGCCACAACAATTCTTTTCGAGATACAACGTGTAGTTTTAGAGATACAAGCTAATTTTGTACTATGCGTTATTTCTTCTCGTAAAGAGTTTCCAATGCGTACGTATATGTCTTTACTCTGCAAAACTGTATTTCCTTATGAAGTGGTATTCTTACATATCCTTTCGAGAGAAAACTGTCCTGTGCCTTCTCTTTTGAGGCTACACACTTAGACATACACGCAACATGAAAGCTTTTCGACTTACAACGTGTTGCTTAGGAAAAACAAGATAATTTCGCACGATGCGGGATTTCCTTAAAACGTGATTTTCTGAAAAATTTTGACGAAAGAAAATTCTCCTTTTGGTTCTCTTTAGATGCTACATGTTAAGACGTACACGCCACAACAATTCTTTTCGAGATACAACGTGTAGTTTTGGAGATACAAGCTAATTTTGTACGATGCGTTATTTCTTCTCGTAAAGAGTTTCCAATGCGTACGTATATGTCTTTACTCTGCAAAACTGTATTTCCTTATGAAGTGGTATTCTTACATATCCTTTCGAGAGAAAACTGTCCTGTGCCTTCTCTTTTGAGGCTACACACTTAGACATACACGCAACATGAAAGCTTTTCGACTTACAACGTGTTGTTTAGGAAAAACAAGATAATTTCGCACGATGCGGGATTTCCTTAAAACGTGATTTTCTGAAAAATTTTGACGAAAGAAAATTCTCCTTTTGGTTCTCTTTAGATGCTACATGTTAAGACGTACACGCCACAACAATTCTTTTCGAGATACAACGTGTAGTTTTGGAGATACAAGCTAATTTTGTACGATGCTTTATTTCTTCTCGTAAAGAGTTTCCAATGCGTACGTATATGTCTTTACTCTGCAAAACTGTATTTCCTTATGAAGTGGTATTCTTACATATCCTTTCGAGAGAAAACTGTCCTGTGCCTTCTCTTTTGAGGCTACACACGTAGACAAACACGCAACATGAAAGCTTTTCGACTTACAACGTGTTGTTTAGGAAAAACAAGATAATTTCGCACGATGCGGGATTTCCTTAAAACGTGATTTTCTGAAAAATTTTGACGAAAGAAAATTCTCCTTTTGGTTCTCTTTAGATGCTACATGTTAAGACGTACACGCCACAACAATTCTTTTCGAGATACAACGTGTAGTTTTGGAGATACAAGCTAATTTTGTACGATGCGTTATTTCTTCTCGTAAAGAGTTTCCAATGCGTACGTATATGTCTTTACTCTGCAAAACTGTATTTCCTTATGAAGTGGTATTCTTACATATCCTTTCGAGAGAAAACTGTCCTGTGCCTTCTCTTTTGAGGCTACACACTTAGACATACACGCAACATGAAGCTTTTCGACTTACAACGTGTTGTTTAGGAAAAACAAGATAATTTCGCACGATGCGGGATTTCCTTAAAACGTGATTTTCTGAAAAATTTTGACCAAAGAAAATTCTCCTTTTGGTTCTCTTTAGATGCTACATGTTAAGACGTACACGCCACAACAATTCTTTTCGAGATACAACGTGTAGTTTTGGAGATACAAGCTAATTTTGTACGATGCGTTATTTCTTCTCGTAAAGAGTTTCCAATGCGTACGTATATGTCTTTACTCTGCAAAACTGTATTTCCTTATGAAGTGGTATTCTTACATATCTTTTCGAGAGAAAACTGTCCTGTGCCTTCTCTTTTGAGGCTACACACTTAGACATACACGCAACATGAAAGCTTTTCGACTTACAACGTGTTGTTTAGGAAAAACAAGATAATTTCGCACGATGCGGGATTTCCTTAAAACGTGATTTTCTGAAAAATTTTGACGAAAGAAAATTCTCCTTTTGGTTCTCTTTAGATGCTACATGTTAAGACGTACACGCCACAACAATTCTTTTCGAGATACAACGTGTAGTTTTGGAGATACAAGCTAATTTTGTACTATGCGTTATTTCTTCTCGTAAAGAGTTTCCAATGCGTACGTATATGTCTTTACTCTGCAAAACTGTATTTCCTTATGAAGTGGTATTCTTACATATCCTTTCGAGAGAAAACTGTCCTGTGCCTTCTCTTTTGAGGCTACACACTTAGACATACACGCAACATGAAAGCTTTTCGACTTACAACGTGTTGTTTAGGAAAAACAAGATAATTTCGCACGATGCGGGATTTCCTTAAAACGTGATTTTTTGAAAAATTTTAACGAAAGAAAATTCTCCTTTTGGTTCTCTTTAGATGCTACATGTTAAGACGTACACGCCACAACAATTCTTTTCGAGATACAACGTGTAGTTTTGGAGATACAAGCTAATTTTGTAAGATGCGTTATTTCTTCTCGTAAAGAGTTTCCAATGCGTACGTATATGTCTTTACTCTGCAAAACTGTATTTCCTTATGAAGTGGTATTCTTACATATCCTTTCGAGAGAAAACTGTCCTGTGCCTTCTCTTTTGAGGCTACACACTTAGACATACACGCAACATGAAAGCTTTTCGACTTACAACGTGTTGTTTAGGAAAAACAAGATAATTTCGCACGATGCGGGATTTCCTTAAAACGTGATTTTCTGAAAAATTTTGACGAAAGAAAATTCTCCTTTTGGTTCTCTTTAGATGCTACATGTTAAGACGTACACGCCACAACAATTCTTTTCGAGATACAACGTGTAGTTTTGGAGATACAAGCTAATTTTGTACGATGCGTTATTTCTTCTCGTAAAGAGTTTCCAATGCGTACGTATATGTCTTTACTCTGCAAAACTGTATTTCCTCATGAAGTGGTATTCTTACATATCCTTTCGAGAGAAAACTGTCCTGTGCCTTCTCTTTTGAGGCTACACACTTAGACATACACGCAACATGAAAGCTTTTCGACTTACAACGTGTTGTTTAGGAAAAACAAGATAATTTCGCACGATGCGGGATTTCCTTAAAACGTGATTTTCTGAAAAATTTTGACGAAAGAAAATTATCCTTTTGGTTCTCTTTAGATGCTACATGTTAAGACGTACACGCCACAACAATTCTTTTCGAGATACAACTTGTAGTTTTGGAGATACAAGCTAATTTTGTAAGATGCGTTATTTCTTCTCGTAAAGAGTTTCCAATGCGTACGTATATGTCTTTACTCTGCAAAACTGTATTTCCTTATGAAGTGGTATTCTTACATATCCTTTCGAGAGAAAACTGTCCTGTGCCTTCTCTTTTGAGGCTACACACTTAGACATACACGCAACATGAAAGCTTTTCGACTTACAACGTGTTGTTTAGGAAAAACAAGATAATTTCGCACGATGCGGGATTTCCTTAAAACGTGATTTTCTGAAAAATTTTGACGAAAGAAAATTCTCCTTTTGGTTCTCTTTAGATGCTACATGTTAAGACGTACACGCCACAACAATTCTTTTCGAGATACAACGTGTAGTTTTGGAGATACAAGCTAATTTTGTACTATGCGTTATTTCTTCTCGTAAAGAGTTTCCAATGCGTACGTATATGTCTTTACTCTGCAAAACTGTATGTCCTTATGAAGTGGTATTCTTACATATCCTTTCGAGAGAAAACTGTCCTGTGCCTTCTCTTTTGAGGCTACACACTTAGACATACACGCAACATGAAAGCTTTTCGACTTACAACGTGTTGTTTAGGAAAAACAAGATAATTTCGCACGATGCGGGATTTCCTTAAAACGTGATTTTCTGAAAAATTTTGACGAAAGAAAATTCTCCTTTTGGTTCTCTTTAGATGCTACATGTTAAGACGTACACGCCACAACAATTCTTTTCGAGATACAACGTGTAGTTTTGGAGATACAAGCTAATTTTGTACTATGCGTTATTTCTTCTCGTAAAGAGTTTCCAATGCGTACGTATATGTCTTTACTCTGCAAAACTGTATTTCCTTATGAAGTGGTATTCTTACATATCCTTTCGAGAGAAAACTGTCCTGTGCCTTCTCTTTTGAGGCTACACACTTAGACATACACGCAACATGAAAGCTTTTCGACTTACAACGTGTTGTTTAGGAAAAACAAGATAATTTCGCACGATGCGGGATTTCCTTAAAACGTGATTTTCTGAAAAATTTTGACGAAAGAAAATTCTCCTTTTGGTTCTCTTTAGATGCTACATGTTAAGACGTACACGCCACAACAATTCTTTTCGAGATACAACGTGTAGTTTTGGAGATACAAGCTAATTTTGTACGATGCGTTATTTCTTCTCGTAAAGAGTTTCCAATACGTACGTATATGTCTTTACTCTGCAAAACTGTATTTCCTCATGAAGTGGTATTCTTACATATCCTTTCGAGAGAAAACTGTCCTGTGCCTTCTCTTTTGAGGCTACACACTTAGACATACACGCAACATGAAAGCTTTTCGACTTACAACGTGTTGTTTAGGAAAAACAAGATAATTTCGCACGATGCGGGATTTCCTTAAAACGTGATTTTCTGAAAAATTTTGACGAAAGAAAATTATCCTTTTGGTTCTCTTTAGATGCTACATGTTAAGACGTACACGCCACAACAATTCTTTTCGAGATACAACTTGTAGTTTTGGAGATACAAGCTAATTTTGTAAGATGCGTTATTTCTTCTCGTAAAGAGTTTCCAATGCGTACGTATATGTCTTTACTCTGCAAAACTGTATTTCCTTATGAAGTGGTATTCTTACATATCCTTTCGAGAGAAAACTGTCCTGTGCCTTCTCTTTTGAGGCTACACACTTAGACATACACGCAACATGAAAGCTTTTCGACTTACAACGTGTTGTTTAGGAAAAACAAGATAATTTCGCACGATGCGGGATTTCCTTAAAACGTGATTTTCTGAAAAATTTTGACGAAAGAAAATTCTCCTTTTGGTTCTCTTTAGATGCTACATGTTAAGACGTACACGCCACAACAATTCTTTTCGAGATACAACGTGTAGTTTTGGAGATACAAGCTAATTTTGTACTATGCGTTATTTCTTCTCGTAAAGAGTTTCCAATGCGTACGTATATGTCTTTACTCTGCAAAACTGTATTTCCTTATGAAGTGGTATTCTTACATATCCTTTCGAGAGAAAACTGTCCTGTGCCTTCTCTTTTGAGGCTACACACTTAGACATACACGCAACATGAAAGCTTTTCGACTTACAACGTGTTGTTTAGGAAAAACAAGATAATTTCGCACGATGCGGGATTTCCTTAAAACGTGATTTTCTGAAAAATTTTGACAAAAGAAAATTCTCCTTTTGGTTCTCTTTAGATGCTACATGTTAAGACGTACACGCCACAACAATTCTTTTCGAGATACAACGTGTAGTTTTGGAGATACAAGCTAATTTTGTACGATGCGTTATTTCTTCTCGTAAAGAGTTTCCAATGCGTACGTATATGTCTTTACTCTGCAAAACTGTATTTCCTTATGAAGTGGTATTCTTACATATCCTTTCGAGAGAAAACTGTCCTGTGCCTTCTCTTTTGAGGCTACACACTTAGACATACACGCAACATGAAAGCTTTTCGACTTACAACGTGTTGTTTAGGAAAAACAAGATAATTTCGCACGATGCGGGATTTCCTTAAAACGTGATTTTCTGAAAAATTTTGACGAAAGAAAATTCTCCTTTTGGTTCTCTTTAGATGCTACGTGTTAAGACGTACACGCCACAACAATTCTTTTCGAGATACAACGTGTAGTTTTGGAGATACAAGCTAATTTTGTACGATGCGTTATTTCTTCTCGTAAAGAGTTTCCAATGCGTACGTATATGTCTTTACTCTGCAAAACTGTATTTCCTTATGAAGTGGTATTCTTACATATCCTTTCGAGAGAAAACTGTCCTGTGCCTTCTCTTTTGAGGCTACACACTTAGACATACACGCAACATGAAAGCTTTTCGACTTACAACGTGTTGTTTAGGAAAAACAAGATAATTTCGCACGATGCGGGATTTCCTTAAAACGTGATTTTCTGAAAAATTTTGACGAAAGAAAATTCTCCTTTTGGTTCTCTTTAGATGCTACATGTTAAGACGTACACGCCACAACAATTCTTTTCGAGATACAACGTGTAGTTTTGGAGATACAAGCTAATTTTGTACGATGCGTTATTTCTTCTCGTAAAGAGTTTCCAATGCGTACGTATATGTCTTTACTCTGCAAAACTGTATTTCCTTATGAAGTGGTATTCTTACATATCCTTTCGAGAGAAAACTGTCCTGTGCCTTCTCTTTTGAGGCTACACACTTAGACATACACGCAACATGAAAGCTTTTCGACTTACAACGTGTTGTTTAGGAAAAACAAGATAATTTCGCACGATGCGGGATTTCCTTAAAACGTGATTTTCTGAAAAATTTTGACGAAAGAAAATTCTCCTTTTGGTTCTCTTTAGATGCTACATGTTAAGACGTACACGCCACAACAATTCTTTTCGAGATACAACGTGTAGTTTTGGAGATACAAGCTAATTTTGTACGATGCTTTATTTCTTCTCGTAAAGAGTTTCCAATGCGTACGTATATGTCTTTACTCTGCAAAACTGTATTTCCTTATGAAGTGGTATTCTTACATATCCTTTCGAGAGAAAACTGTCCTGTGCCTTCTCTTTTGAGGCTACACACGTAGACAAACACGCAACATGAAAGCTTTTCGACTTACAACGTGTTGTTTAGGAAAAACAAGATAATTTCGCACGATGCGGGATTTCCTTAAAACGTGATTTTCTGAAAAATTTTGACGAAAGAAAATTCTCCTTTTGGTTCTCTTTAGATGCTACATGTTAAGACGTACACGCCACAACAATTCTTTTCGAGATACAACGTGTAGTTTTGGAGATACAAGCTAATTTTGTACGATGCGTTATTTCTTCTCGTAAAGAGTTTCCAATGCGTACGTATATGTCTTTACTCTGCAAAACTGTATTTCCTTATGAAGTGGTATTCTTACATATCCTTTCGAGAGAAAACTGTCCTGTGCCTTCTCTTTTGAGGCTACACACTTAGACATACACGCAACATGAAGCTTTTCGACTTACAACGTGTTGTTTAGGAAAAACAAGATAATTTCGCACGATGCGGGATTTCCTTAAAACGTGATTTTCTGAAAAATTTTGACCAAAGAAAATTCTCCTTTTGGTTCTCTTTAGATGCTACATGTTAAGACGTACACGCCACAACAATTCTTTTCGAGATACAACGTGTAGTTTTGGAGATACAAGCTAATTTTGTACGATGCGTTATTTCTTCTCGTAAAGAGTTTCCAATGCGTACGTATATGTCTTTACTCTGCAAAACTGTATTTCCTTATGAAGTGGTATTCTTACATATCTTTTCGAGAGAAAACTGTCCTGTGCCTTCTCTTTTGAGGCTACACACTTAGACATACACGCAACATGAAAGCTTTTCGACTTACAACGTGTTGTTTAGGAAAAACAAGATAATTTCGCACGATGCGGGATTTCCTTAAAACGTGATTTTCTGAAAAATTTTGACGAAAGAAAATTCTCCTTTTGGTTCTCTTTAGATGCTACATGTTAAGACGTACACGCCACAACAATTCTTTTCGAGATACAACGTGTAGTTTTGGAGATACAAGCTAATTTTGTACTATGCGTTATTTCTTCTCGTAAAGAGTTTCCAATGCGTACGTATATGTCTTTACTCTGCAAAACTGTATTTCCTTATGAAGTGGTATTCTTACATATCCTTTCGAGAGAAAACTGTCCTGTGCCTTCTCTTTTGAGGCTACACACTTAGACATACACGCAACATGAAAGCTTTTCGACTTACAACGTGTTGTTTAGGAAAAACAAGATAATTTCGCACGATGCGGGATTTCCTTAAAACGTGATTTTTTGAAAAATTTTAACGAAAGAAAATTCTCCTTTTGGTTCTCTTTAGATGCTACATGTTAAGACGTACACGCCACAACAATTATTTTCGAGATACAACGTGTAGTTTTGGAGATACAAGCTAATTTTGTAAGATGCGTTATTTCTTCTCGTAAAGAGTTTCCAATGCGTACGTATATGTCTTTACTCTGCAAAACTGTATTTCCTTATGAAGTGGTATTCTTACATATCCTTTCGAGAGAAAACTGTCCTGTGCCTTCTCTTTTGAGGCTACACACTTAGACATACACGCAACATGAAAGCTTTTCGACTTACAACGTGTTGTTTAGGAAAAACAAGATAATTTCGCACGATGCGGGATTTCCTTAAAACGTGATTTTCTGAAAAATTTTGACGAAAGAAAATTCTCCTTTTGGTTCTCTTTAGATGCTACATGTTAAGACGTACACGCCACAACAATTCTTTTCGAGATACAACGTGTAGTTTTGGAGATACAAGCTAATTTTGTACGATGCGTTATTTCTTCTCGTAAAGAGTTTCCAATGCGTACGTATATGTCTTTACTCTGCAAAACTGTATTTCCTCATGAAGTGGTATTCTTACATATCCTTTCGAGAGAAAACTGTCCTGTGCCTTCTCTTTTGAGGCTACACACTTAGACATACACGCAACATGAAAGCTTTTCGACTTACAACGTGTTGTTTAGGAAAAACAAGATAATTTCGCACGATGCGGGATTTCCTTAAAACGTGATTTTCTGAAAAATTTTGACGAAAGAAAATTATCCTTTTGGTTCTCTTTAGATGCTACATGTTAAGACGTACACGCCACAACAATTCTTTTCGAGATACAACTTGTAGTTTTGGAGATACAAGCTAATTTTGTAAGATGCGTTATTTCTTCTCGTAAAGAGTTTCCAATGCGTACGTATATGTCTTTACTCTGCAAAACTGTATTTCCTTATGAAGTGGTATTCTTACATATCCTTTCGAGAGAAAACTGTCCTGTGCCTTCTCTTTTGAGGCTACACACTTAGACATACACGCAACATGAAAGCTTTTCGACTTACAACGTGTTGTTTAGGAAAAACAAGATAATTTCGCACGATGCGGGATTTCCTTAAAACGTGATTTTCTGAAAAATTTTGACGAAAGAAAATTCTCCTTTTGGTTCTCTTTAGATGCTACATGTTAAGACGTACACGCCACAACAATTCTTTTCGAGATACAACGTGTAGTTTTGGAGATACAAGCTAATTTTGTACTATGCGTTATTTCTTCTCGTAAAGAGTTTCCAATGCGTACGTATATGTCTTTACTCTGCAAAACTGTATTTCCTTATGAAGTGGTATTCTTACATATCCTTTCGAGAGAAAACTGTCCTGTGCCTTCTCTTTTGAGGCTACACACTTAGACATACACGCAACATGAAAGCTTTTCGACTTACAACGTGTTGTTTAGGAAAAACAAGATAATTTCGCACGATGCGGGATTTCCTTAAAACGTGATTTTCTGAAAAATTTTGACGAAAGAAAATTCTCCTTTTGGTTCTCTTTAGATGCTACATGTTAAGACGTACACGCCACAACAATTCTTTTCGAGATACAACGTGTAGTTTTGGAGATACAAGCTAATTTTGTACTATGCGTTATTTCTTCTCGTAAAGAGTTTCCAATGCGTACGTATATGTCTTTACTCTGCAAAACTGTATTTCCTTATGAAGTGGTATTCTTACATATCCTTTCGAGAGAAAACTGTCCTGTGCCTTCTCTTTTGAGGCTACACACTTAGACATACACGCAACATGAAAGCTTTTCGACTTACAACGTGTTGTTTAGGAAAAACAAGATAATTTCGCACGATGCGGGATTTCCTTAAAACGTGATTTTCTGAAAAATTTTGACGAAAGAAAATTCTCCTTTTGGTTCTCTTTAGATGCTACATGTTAAGACGTACACGCCACAACAATTCTTTTCGAGATACAACGTGTAGTTTTGGAGATACAAGCTAATTTTGTACGATGCGTTATTTCTTCTCGTAAAGAGTTTCCAATACGTACGTATATGTCTTTACTCTGCAAAACTGTATTTCCTCATGAAGTGGTATTCTTACATATCCTTTCGAGAGAAAACTGTCCTGTGCCTTCTCTTTTGAGGCTACACACTTAGACATACACGCAACATGAAAGCTTTTCGACTTACAACGTGTTGTTTAGGAAAAACAAGATAATTTCGCACGATGCGGGATTTCCTTAAAACGTGATTTTCTGAAAAATTTTGACGAAAGAAAATTATCCTTTTGGTTCTCTTTAGATGCTACATGTTAAGACGTACACGCCACAACAATTCCTTTCGAGATACAACTTGTAGTTTTGGAGATACAAGCTAATTTTGTAAGATGCGTTATTTCTTCTCGTAAAGAGTTTCCAATGCGTACGTATATGTCTTTACTCTGCAAAACTGTATTTCCTTATGAAGTGGTATTCTTACATATCCTTTCGAGAGAAAACTGTCCTGTGCCTTCTCTTTTGAGGCTACACACTTAGACATACACGCAACATGAAAGCTTTTCGACTTACAACGTGTTGTTTAGGAAA
This sequence comes from Apodemus sylvaticus, assembly GCF_947179515.1. Taxonomy (NCBI): domain Eukaryota; kingdom Metazoa; phylum Chordata; class Mammalia; order Rodentia; family Muridae; genus Apodemus; species Apodemus sylvaticus. The sequence goes on from NW_026263156.1 coordinate 67,049, forward strand.
AACAAGATAATTTCGCACGATGCGGGATTTCCTTTAAACGTGATTTTCTGAAAAATTTTGACGAAAGAAAATTCTCCTTTTGGTTCTCTTTAGATGCTACATGTTAAGACGTACACGCCACAACAATTCTTTTCGAGATACAACGTGTAGTTTTGGAGATACAAGCTAATTTTGTACTATGCGTTATTTCTTCTCGTAAAGAGTTTCCAATGCGTACGTATATGTCTTTACTCTGCAAAACTGTATTTCCTTATGAAGTGGTATTCTTACATATCCTTTCGAGAGAAAACTGTCCTGTGCCTTCTCTTTTGAGGCTACACACTTAGACATACACGCAACATGAAAGCTTTTCGACTTACAACGTGTTGTTTAGGAAAAACAAGATAATTTCGCACGATGCGGGATTTCCTTAAAACGTGATTTTCTGAAAAATTTTGACGAAAGAAAATTCTCCTTTTGGTTCTCTTTAGATGCTACATGTTAAGACGTACACGCCACAACAATTCTTTTCGAGATACAACGTGTAGTTTTGGAGATACAAGCTAATTTTGTACGATGCGTTATTTCTTCTCGTAAAGAGTTTCCAATACGTACGTATATGTCTTTACTCTGCAAAACTGTATTTCCACATGAAGTGGTATTCTTACATATCCTTTCGAGAGAAAACTGTCCTGTGCCTTCTCTTTTGAGGCTACACACTTAGACATACACGCAACATGAAAGCTTTTCGACTTACAACGTGTTGTTTAGGAAAAACAAGATAATTTCGCACGATGCGGGATTTCCTTAAAACGTGATTTTCTGAAAAATTTTGACGAAAGAAAATTATCCTTTTGGTTCTCTTTAGATGCTACATGTTAAGACGTACACGCCACAACAATTCCTTTCGAGATACAACTTGTAGTTTTGGAGATACAAGCTAATTTTGTAAGATGCGTTATTTCTTCTCGTAAAGAGTTTCCAATGCGTACGTATATGTCTTTACTCTGCAAAACTGTATTTCCTTATGAAGTGGTATTCTTACATATCCTTTCGAGAGAAAACTGTCCTGTGCCTTCTCTTTTGAGGCTACACACTTAGACATACACGCAACATGAAAGCTTTTCGACTTACAACGTGTTGTTTAGGAAAAACAAGATAATTTCGCACGATGCGGGATTTCCTTAAAACGTGATTTTCTGAAAAATTTTGACGAAAGAAAATTCTCCTTTTGGTTCTCTTTAGATGCTACATGTTAAGACGTACACGCCACAACAATTCTTTTCGAGATACAACGTGTAGTTTTGGAGATACAAGCTAATTTTGTACTATGCGTTATTTCTTCTCGTAAAGAGTTTCCAATGCGTACGTATATGTCTTTACTCTGCAAAACTGTATTTCCTTATGAAGTGGTATTCTTACATATCCTTTCGAGAGAAAACTGTCCTGTGCCTTCTCTTTTGAGGCTACACACTTAGACATACACGCAACATGAAAGCTTTTCGACTTACAACGTGTTGTTTAGGAAAAACAAGATAATTTCGCACGATGCGGGATTTCCTTAAAACGTGATTTTCTGAAAAATTTTGACAAAAGAAAATTCTCCTTTTGGTTCTCTTTAGATGCTACATGTTAAGACGTACACGCCACAACAATTCTTTTCGAGATACAACGTGTAGTTTTGGAGATACAAGCTAATTTTGTACGATGCGTTATTTCTTCTCGTAAAGAGTTTCCAATGCGTACGTATATGTCTTTACTCTGCAAAACTGTATTTCCTTATGAAGTGGTATTCTTACATATCCTTTCGAGAGAAAACTGTCCTGTGCCTTCTCTTTTGAGGCTACACACTTAGACATACACGCAACATGAAAGCTTTTCGACTTACAACGTGTTGTTTAGGAAAAACAAGATAATTTCGCACGATGCGGGATTTCCTTAAAACGTGATTTTCTGAAAAATTTTGACGAAAGAAAATTCTCCTTTTGGTTCTCTTTAGATGCTACGTGTTAAGACGTACACGCCACAACAATTCTTTTCGAGATACAACGTGTAGTTTTGGAGATACAAGCTAATTTTGTACGATGCGTTATTTCTTCTCGTAAAGAGTTTCCAATGCGTACGTAAATGTCTTTACTCTGCAAAACTGTATTTCCTTATGAAGTGGTATTCTTACATATCCTTTCGAGAGAAAACTGTCCTGTGCCTTCTCTTTTGAGGCTACACACTTAGACATACACGCAACATGAAAGCTTTTCGACTTACAACGTGTTGTTTAGGAAAAACAAGATAATTTCGCACGATGCGGGATTTCCTTAAAACGTGATTTTCTGAAAAATTTTGACGAAAGAAAATTCTCCTTTTGGTTCTCTTTAGATGCTACATGTTAAGACGTACACGCCACAACAATTCTTTTCGAGATACAACGTGTAGTTTTGGAGATACAAGCTAATTTTGTACGATGCGTTATTTCTTCTCGTAAAGAGTTTCCAATGCGTACGTATATGTCTTTACTCTGCAAAACTGTATTTCCTTATGAAGTGGTATTCTTACATATCCTTTCGAGAGAAAACTGTCCTGTGCCTTCTCTTTTGAGGCTACACACTTAGACATACACGCAACATGAAAGCTTTTCGACTTACAACGTGTTGTTTAGGAAAAACAAGATAATTTCGCACGATGCGGGATTTCCTTAAAACGTGATTTTCTGAAAAATTTTGACGAAAGAAAATTCTCCTTTTGGTTCTCTTTAGATGCTACATGTTAAGACGTACACGCCACAACAATTCTTTTCGAGATACAACGTGTAGTTTTGGAGATACAAGCTAATTTTGTACGATGCGTTATTTCTTCTCGTAAAGAGTTTCCAATGCGTACGTATATGTCTTTACTCTGCAAAACTGTATTTCCTTATCAAGTGGTATTCTTACATATCCTTTCGAGAGAAAACTGTCCTGTGCCTTCTCTTTTGAGGCTACACACTTAGACATACACGCAACATGAAAGCTTTTCGACTTACAACGTGTTGTTTAGGAAAAACAAGATAATTTCGCACGATGCGGGATTTCCTTAAAACGTGATTTTCTGAAAAATTTTGACGAAAGAAAATTCTCCTTTTGGTTCTCTTTAGATGCTACATGTTAAGACGTACACGCCACAACAATTCTTTTCGAGATACAACGTGTAGTTTTGGAGATACAAGCTAATTTTGTACGATGCGTTATTTCTTCTCGTAAAGAGTTTCCAATGCGTACGTATATGTCTTTACTCTGCAAAACTGTATTTCCTTATGAAGTGGTATTCTTACATATCCTTTCGAGAGAAAACTGTCCTGTGCCTTCTCTTTTGAGGCTAAACACTTAGACATACACGCAACATGAAAGCTTTTCGTCTTACAACGTGTTGTTTAGGAAAAACAAGATAATTTCGCACGATGCGGGATTTCCTTAAAACGTGATTTTCTGAAAAATTTTGACGAAAGAAAATTCTCCTTTTGGTTCTCTTTAGATGCTACATGTTAAGACGTACACGCCACAACAATTCTTTTCGAGATACAACGTGTAGTTTTGGAGATACAAGCTAATTTTGTACGATGCGTTATTTCTTCTCGTAAAGAGTTTCCAATGCGTACGTATATGTCTTTACTCTGCAAAACTGTATTTCCTTATGAAGTGGTATTCTTACATATCCTTTTGAGAGAAAACTGTCCTGTGCCTTCTCTTTTGAGGCTACACACTTAGACATACACGCAACATGAAAGCTTTTCGACTTACAACGTGTTGTTTAGGAAAAACAAGATAATTTCGCACGATGCGGGATTTCCTTAAAACGTGATTTTCTGAAAAATTTTGACGAAAGAAAATTCTCCTTTTGGTTCTCTTTAGATGCTACATGTTAAGACGTACACGCCAGAACAATTCTTTTCGAGATACAACGTGTAGTTTTGGAGATACAAGCTAATTTTGTACGATGCGTTATTTCTTCTCGTAAAGAGTTTCCAATGCGTACGTATATGTCTTTACTCTGCAAAACTGTATTTCCTTATGAAGTGGTATTCTTACATATCCTTTCAAGAGAAAACTGTCCTGTGCCTTCTCTTTTGAGGCTACACACTTAGACATACACGCAACATGAAAGCTTTTCGACTTACAACGTGTTGTTTAGGAAAAACAAGATAATTTCGCACGATGCGGGATTTCCTTAAAACGTGATTTTCTGAAAAATTTTGACGAAAGAAAATTCTCCTTTTGGTTCTCTTTAGATGCTACATGTTAAGACGTACACGCCACAACAATTCTTTTCGAGATACAACGTGTAGTTTTGGAGATACAAGCTAATTTTGTACTATGCGTTATTTCTTCTCGTAAAGAGTTTCCAATGCGTACGTATATGTCTTTACTCTGCAAAACTGTATTTCCTTATGAAGTGGTATTCTTACATATCCTTTCGAGAGAAAACTGTCCTGTGCCTTCTCTTTTGAGGCTACACACTTAGACATACACGCAACATGAAAGCTTTTCGACTTACAACGTGTTGCTTAGGAAAAACAAGATAATTTCGCACGATGCGGGATTTCCTTAAAACGTGATTTTCTGAAAAATTTTGACGAAAGAAAATTCTCCTTTTGGTTCTCTTTAGATGCTACATGTTAAGACGTACACGCCACAACAATTCTTTTCGAGATACAACGTGTAGTTTTGGAGATACAAGCTAATTTTGTACGATGCGTTATTTCTTCTCGTAAAGAGTTTCCAATGCGTACGTATATGTCTTTACTCTGCAAAACTGTATTTCCTTATGAAGTGGTATTCTTACATATCCTTTCGAGAGAAAACTGTCCTGTGCCTTCTCTTTTGAGGCTACACACTTAGACATACACGCAACATGAAAGCTTTTCGACTTACAACGTGTTGTTTAGGAAAAACAAGATAATTTCGCACGATGCGGGATTTCCTTAAAACGTGATTTTCTGAAAAATTTTGACGAAAGAAAATTCTCCTTTTGGTTCTCTTTAGATGCTACATGTTAAGACGTACACGCCACAACAATTCTTTTCGAGATACAACGTGTAGTTTTGGAGATACAAGCTAATATTGTACGATGCGTTATTTCTTCTCGTAAAGAGTTTCCAATGCGTACGTATATGTCTTTACTCTGCAAAACTGTATTTCCTTATGAAGTGGTATTCTTACATATCTTTTCGAGAGAAAACTGTCCTGTGCCTTCTCTTTTGAGGCTACACACTTAGACATACACGCAACATGAAAGCTTTTCGACTTACAACGTGTTGTTTAGGAAAAACAAGATAATTTCGCACGATGCGGGATTTCCTTAAAACGTGATTTTCTGAAAAATTTTGACGAAAGAAAATTCTCCTTTTGGTTCTCTTTAGATGCTACATGTTAAGACGTACACGCCACAACAATTCTTTTCGAGATACAACGTGTAGTTTTGGAGATACAAGCTAATTTTGTACGATGCGTTATTTCTTCTCGTAAAGAGTTTCCAATGCGTACGTATATGTATTTACTCTGCAAAACTGTATTTCCTTATGAAGTGGTATTCTTACATATCCTTTCGAGAGAAAACTGTCCTGTGCCTTCTCTTTTGAGGCTACACACTTAGACATACACGCAACATGAAAGCTTTTCGACTTACAACGTGTTGTTTAGGAAAAACAAGATAATTTCGCACGATGCGGGATTTCCTTAAAACGTGATTTTCTGAAAAATTTTAACGAAAGAAAATTCTCCTTTTGGTTCTCTTTAGATGCTACATGTTAAGACGTACACGCCACAACAATTCTTTTCGAGATACAACGTGTAGTTTTGGAGATACAAGCTAATTTTGTAAGATGCGTTATTTCTTCTCGTAAAGAGTTTCCAATGCGTACGTATATGTCTTTACTCTGCAAAACTGTATTTCCTTATGAAGTGGTATTCTTACATATCCTTTCGAGAGAAAACTGTCCTGTGCCTTCTCTTTTGAGGCTACACACTTAGACATACACGCAACATGAAAGCTTTTCGACTTACAACGTGTTGTTTAGGAAAAACAAGATAATTTCGCACGATGCGGGATTTCCTTAAAACGTGATTTTCTGAAAAATTTTGACGAAAGAAAATTCTCCTTTTGGTTCTCTTTAGATGCTACATGTTAAGACGTACACGCCACAACAATTCTTTTCGAGATACAACATGTAGTTTTGGAGATACAAGCTAATTTTGTACGATGCGTTATTTCTTCTCGTAAAGAGTTTCCAATGCGTACGTATATGTCTTTACTCTGCAAAACTGTATTTCCTTATGAAGTGGTATTCTTACATATCCTTTCGAGAGAAAACTGTCCTGTGCCTTCTCTTTTGAGGCTACACACTTAGACATACACGCAACATGAAAGCTTTTCGACTTACAACGTGTTGTTTAGGAAAAACAAGATAATTTCGCACGATGCGGGATTTCCTTAAAACGTGATTTTCTGAAAAATTTTGACGAAAGAAAATTCTCCTTTTGGTTCTCTTTAGATGCTACATGTTAAGACGTACACGCCACAACAATTCTTTTCGAGATACAACGTGTAGTTTTGGAGATACAAGGTAATTTTGTACGATGCGTTATTTCTTCTGGTAAAGAGTTTCCAATGCGTACGTATATGTCTTTACTCTGCAAAACTGTATTTCCTTATGAAGTGGTATTCTTACATATCCTTTCGAGAGAAAACTGTCCTGTGCCTTCTCTTTTGAGGCTACACACTTAGACATACACGCAACATGAAAGCTTTTCGACTTACAACGTGTTGTTTAGGAAAAACAAGATAATTTCGCACGATGCGGGATTTCCTTAAAACGTGATTTTCTGGAAAATTTTGACGAAAGAAAATTCTCCTTTTGGTTCTCTTTAGATGCTACATGTTAAGACGTACACGCCACAACAATTCTTTTCGTATACAACGTGTAGTTTTGGAGATACAAGCTAATTTTGTACGATGCGTTATTTCTTCTCGTAAAGAGTTTCCAATGCGTACGTATATGTCTTTACTCTGCAAAACTGTATTTCCTTATGAAGTGGTATTCTTACATATCCTTTCGAGAGAAAACTGTCCTGTGCCTTCTCTTTTGAGGCTACACACTTAGACATACACGCAACATGAAAGCTTTTCGACTTACAACGTGTTGTTTAGGAAAAACAAGATAATTTCGCACGATGCGGGATTTCCTTAAAACGTGATTTTCTGAAAAATTTTGACGAAAGAAAATTATCCTTTTGGTTCTCTTTAGATGCTACATGTTAAGACGTACACGCCACAACAATTCTTTTCGAGATACAACTTGTAGTTTTGGAGATACAAGCTAATTTTGTACGATGCGTTATTTCTTCTCGTAAAGAGTTTCCAATGCGTACGTATATGTCTTTACTCTGCAAAACTGTATTTCCTTATGAAGTGGTATTCTTACATATCCTTTCGAGAGAAAACTGTCCTGTGCCTTCACTTTTGAGGCTACACACTTAGACATACACGCAACATGAAAGCTTTTCGACTTACAACGTGTTGTTTAGGAAAAACAAGATAATTTCGCACGATGCGGGATTTCCTTAAAACGTGATTTTCTGAAAAATTTTGACGAAAGAAAATTCTCCTTTTGGTTCTCTTTAGATGCTACATGTTAAGACGTACACGCCACAACAATTCTTTTCGAGATACAACGTGTAGTTTTGGAGATACAAGCTAATTTTGTACGATGCGTTATTTCTTCTCGTAAAGAGTTTCCAATGCGTACGTATATGTCTTTACTCTGCAAAACTGTATTTCCTTATGAAGTGGTATTCTTACATATCCTTTCGAGAGAAAACTGTCCTGGGCCTTCTCTTTTGAGGCTACACACTTAGACATACACGCAACATGAAAGCTTTTCGACTTACAACGTGTTGTTTAGGAAAAACAAGATAATTTCGCACGATGCGGGATTTCCTTAAAACGTGATTTTCTGAAAAATTTTGACGAAAGAAAGTTCTCCTTTTGGTTCTCTTTAGATGCTACATGTTAAGACGTACACGCCACAACAATTCTTTTCGAGATACAACGTGTAGTTTTGGAGATACAAGCTAATTTTGTACTCTGCGTTATTTCTTCTCGTAAAGAGTTTCCAATGCGTACGTATATGTCTTTACTCTGCAAAACTGTATTTCCTTATGAAGTGGTATTCTTACATATCCTTTCGAGAGAAAACTGTCCTGTGCCTTCTCTTTTGAGGCTACACACTTAGACATACACGCAACATGAAAGCTTTTCGACTTACAACGTGTTGTTTAGGAAAAACAAGATAATTTCGCACGATGCGGGATTTCCTTAAAACGTGATTTTCTGAAAAATTTTGACGAAAGAAAATTCTCCTTTTGGTTCTCTTTAGATGCTACATGTTAAGACGTACACGCCACAACAATTCTTTTCGAGATACAACGTGTAGTTTTGGAGATACAAGCTAATTTTGTACGATGCGTTATTTCTTCTCGTAAAGAGTTTCCAATGCGTACGTATATGTCTTTACTCTGCAAAACTGTATTTCCTCATGAAGTGGTATTCTTACATATCCTTTCGAGAGAAAACTGTCCTGTGCCTTCTCTTTTGAGGCTACACACTTAGACATACACGCAACATGAAAGCTTTTCGACTTACAACGTGTTGTTTAGGAAAAACAAGATAATTTCGCACGATGCGGGATTTCCTTAAAACGTGATTTTCTGAAAAATTTTGACGAAAGAAAATTATCCTTTTGGTTCTCTTTAGATGCTACATGTTAAGACGTACACGCCACAACAATTCTTTTCGAGATACAACTTGTAGTTTTGGAGATACAAGCTAATTTTGTAAGATGCGTTATTTCTTCTCGTAAAGAGTTTCCAATGCGTACGTATATGTCTTTACTCTGCAAAACTGTATTTCCTTATGAAGTGGTATTCTTACATATCCTTTCGAGAGAAAACTGTCCTGTGCCTTCTCTTTTGAGGCTACACACTTAGACATACACGCAACATGAAAGCTTTTCGACTTACAACGTGTTGTTTAGGAAAAACAAGATAATTTCGCACGATGCGGGATTTCCTTAAAACGTGATTTTCTGAAAAATTTTGACGAAAGAAAATTCTCCTTTTGGTTCTCTTTAGATGCTACATGTTAAGACGTACACGCCACAACAATTCTTTTCGAGATACAACGTGTAGTTTTGGAGATACAAGCTAATTTTGTACTATGCGTTATTTCTTCTCGTAAAGAGTTTCCAATGCGTACGTATATGTCTTTACTCTGCAAAACTGTATTTCCTTATGAAGTGGTATTCTTACATATCCTTTCGAGAGAAAACTGTCCTGTGCCTTCTCTTTTGAGGCTACACACTTAGACATACACGCAACATGAAAGCTTTTCGACTTACAACGTGTTGTTTAGGAAAAACAAGATAATTTCGCACGATGCGGGATTTCCTTAAAACGTGATTTTCTGAAAAATTTTGACGAAAGAAAATTCTCCTTTTGGTTCTCTTTAGATGCTACATGTTAAGACGTACACGCCACAACAATTCTATTCGAGATACAACGTGTAGTTTTGGAGATACAAGCTAATTTTGTACGATGCGTTATTTCTTCTCGTAAAGAGTTTCCAATGCGTACGTATATGTCTTTACTCTGCAAAACTGTATTTCCTTATGAAGTGGTATTCTTACATATCCTTTCGAGAGAAAACTGTCCTGTGCCTTCTCTTTTGAGGCTACACACTTAGACATACACGCAACATGAAAGCTTTTCGACTTACAACGTGTTGTTTAGGAAAAACAAGATAATTTCGCACGATGCGGGATTTCCTTAAAACGTGATTTTCTGAAAAATTTTGACGAAAGAAAATTCTCCTTTTGGTTCTCTTTAGATGCTACATGTTAAGACGTACACGCCACAACAATTCTTTTCGAGATACAACGTGGAGTTTTGGAGATACAAGCTAATTTTGTACGATGCGTTATTTCTTCTCGTAAAGAGTTTCCAATGCGTACGTATATGTCTTTACTCTGCAAAACTGTATTTCCTTATGAAGTGGTATTCTTACATATCCTTTCGAGAGAAAACTGTCCTGTGCCTTCTCTTTTGAGGCTACACACTTAGACATACACGCAACATGAAAGCTTTTCGACTTACAACGTGTTGTTTAGGAAAAACAAGATAATTTCGCACGATGCGGGATTTCCTTAAAACGTGATTTTCTGAAAAATTTTGACGAAAGAAAATTCACCTTTTGGTTATCTTTAGATGCTACATGTTAAGACGTACACGCCACAACAATTCTTTTCGAGATACAACGTGTAGTTTTGGAGATACAAGCTAATTTTGTACTCTGCGTTATTTCTTCTCGTAAAGAGTTTCCAATGCGTATGTATATGTCTTTACTCTGCAAAACTGTATTTCCTTATGAAGTGGTATTCTTACATATCCTTTCGAGAGAAAACTGTCCTGTGCCTTCTCTTTTGAGGCTACACACTTAGACATACACGCAACATGAAAGCTTTTCGACTTACAACGTGTTGTTTAGGAAAAACAAGATAATTTCGCACGATGCGGGATTTCCTTAAAATGTGATTTTCTGAAAAATTTTGACGAAAGAAAATTCTCCTTTTGGTTCTCTTTAGATGCTACATGTTAAGACGTACACGCCACAACAATTCTTTTCGAGATACAACGTGTAGTTTTGGAGATACAAGCTAATTTTGTACTATGCGTTATTTCTTCTCGTAAAGAGTTTCCAATGCGTACGTATATGTCTTTACTCTGCAAAACTGTATTTCCTTATGAAGTCGTATTCTTTCATATCCTTTCGAGAGAAAACTGTCCTGTGCCTTCTCTTTTGAGGCTACACACTTAGACATACACGCAACATGAAAGCTTTTCGACTTACAACGTGTTGTTTAGGAAAAACAAGATAATTTCGCACGATGCGGGATTTCCTTAAAACGTGATTTTCTGAAAAATTTTGACGAAAGAAAATTCTCCTTTTGGTTCTCTTTAGATGCTACATGTTAAGACGTACACGCCACAACAATTCTTTTCGAGATACAACGTGTAGTTTTGGAGATACAAGCTAATTTTGTACGATGCGTTATTTCTTCTCGTAAAGAGTTTCCAATGCGTACGTATATGTCTTTACTCTGCAAAACTGTATTTCCTTATGAAGTGGTATTCTTACATATCCTTTCGAGAGAAAACTGTCCTGTGCCTTCTCTTTTGAGGCTACACACTTAGACATACACGCAACATGAAAGCTTTTCGACTTACAACGTGTTGTTTAGGAAAAACAAGATAATTTCGCACGATGCGGGATTTCCTTAAAACGTGATTTTCTGAAAAATTTTGACGAAAGAAAATTCTCCTTTTGGTTCTCTTTAGATGCTACATGTTAAGACGTACACGCCACAACAATTCTTTTCGAGATACAACGTGTAGTTTTGGAGATACAAGCTAATTTTGTACGATGCGTTATTTCTTCTCGTAAAGAGTTTCCAATGCGTACGTATATGTCTTTACTCTGCAAAACTGTATTTCCTTATGAAGTGGTATTCTTACATATCCTTTCGAGAGAAAACTGTCCTGTGCCTTCTCTTTTGAGGCTACACACTTAGACATACACGCAACATGAAAGCTTTTCGACTTACAACGTGTTGTTTAGGAAAAACAAGATAATTTCGCACGATGCGGGATTTCCTTAAAACGTGATTTTCTGAAAAATTTTGACGAAAGAAAATTCTCCTTTTGGTTCTCTTTAGATGCTACATGTTAAGACGTACACGCCACAACAATTCTTTTCGAGATACAACGTGTAGTTTTGGAGATACAAGCTAATTTTGTACGATGCGTTATTTCTTCTCGTAAAGAGTTTCCAATGCGTACGTATATGTCTTTACTCTGCAAAACTGTATTTCCTTATGAAGTGGTATTCTTACATATCCTTTCGAGAGAAAACTGTCCTGTGCCTTCTCTTTTGAGGCTACACACTTAGACATACACGCAACATGAAAGCTTTTCGACTTACAACGTGTTGTTTAGGAAAAACAAGATAATTTCGCACGATGCGGGATTTCCTTAAAACGTGATTTTCTGAAAAATTTTGACGAAAGAAAATTCTCCTTTTGGTTCTCTTTAGATGCTACATGTTAAGACGTACACGCCACAACAATTCTTTTCGAGATACAACGTGTAGTTTTGGAGATACAAGCTAATTTTGTACTATGCGTTATTTCTTCTCGTAAAGAGTTTCCAATGCGTACGTATATGTCTTTACTCTGCAAAACTGTATTTCCTTATGAAGTGGTATTCTTACATATCCTTTCGAGAGAAAACTGTCCTGTGCCTTCTCTTTTGAGGCTACACACTTAGACATACACGCAACATGAAAGCTTTTCGACTTACAACGTGTTGTTTAGGAAAAACAAGATAATTTCGCACACGATGCGGGATTTCCTTAAAACGTGATTTTCTGAAAAATTTTGACGAAAGAAAATTCTCCTTTTGGTTCTCGTTAGATGCTACATGTTAAGACGTACACGCCACAACAATTCTTTTCGAGATACAACGTGTAGTTTTGGAGATACAAGCTAATTTTGTACGATGCGTTATTTCTTCTCGTAAAGAGTTTCCAATGCGTACGTATATGTCTTTACTCTGCAAAACTGTATTTCCTTATGAAGTGGTATTCTTACATATCCTTTCGAGAGAAAACTGTCCTGTGCCTTCTCTTTTGAGGCTACACACTTAGACATACACGCAACATGAAAGCTTTTCGACTTACAACGTGTTGTTTAGGAAAAACAAGATAATTTCGCACGATGCGGGATTTCCTTAAAACGTGATTTTCTGAAAAATTTTGACGAAAGAAAGTTCTCCTTTTGGTTCTCTTTAGATGCTACATGTTAAGACGTACACGCCACAACAATTCTTTTCGAGATACAACGTGTAGTTTTGGAGATACAAGCTAATTTTGTACTCTGCGTTATTTCTTCTCGTAAAGAGTTTCCAATGCGTACGTATATGTCTTTACTCTGCAAAACTGTATTTCCTTATGAAGTGGTATTCTTACATATCCTTTCGAGAGAAAACTGTCCTGTGCCTTCTCTTTTGAGGCTACACACTTAGACATACACGCAACATGAAAGCTTTTCGACTTACAACGTGTTGTTTAGGAAAAACAAGATAATTTCGCACGATGCGGGATTTCCTTAAAACGTGATTTTCTGAAAAATTTTGACGAAAGAAAATTCTCCTTTTGGTTCTCTTTAGATGCTACATGTTAAGACGTACACTCCACAACAATTCTTTTCGAGATACAACGTGTAGTTTTGGAGATACAAGCTAATTTTGTACTATGCGTTATTTCTTCTCGTAAAGAGTTTCCAATGCGTACGTATATGTCCTTTACTCTGCAAAACTGTATTTCCTTATGAAGTGGTATTCTTACATATCCTTTCGAGAGAAAACTGTCCTGTGCCTTCTCTTTTGAGGCTACACACTTAGACATACACGCAACATGAAAGCTTTTCGACTTACAACGTGTTGTTTAGGAAAAACAAGATAATTTCGCACACGATGCGGGATTTCCTTAAAACGTGATTTTCTGAAAAATTTTGACGAAAGAAAATTCTCCTTTTGGTTCTCGTTAGATGCTACATGTTAAGACGTACACGCCACAACAATTCTTTTCGAGATACAACGTGTAGTTTTGGAGATACAAGCTAATTTTGTACGATGCGTTATTTCTTCTCGTAAAGAGTTTCCAATGCGTACGTATATGTCTTTACTCTGCAAAACTGTATTTCCTTATGAAGTGGTATTCTTACATATCCTTTCGAGAGAAAACTGTCCTGTGCCTTCTCTTTTGAGGCTACACACTTAGACATACACGCAACATGAAAGCTTTTCGACTTACAACGTGTTGTTTAGGAAAAAACAAGATAATTTCGCACGATGCGGGATTTCCTTAAAACGTGATTTTCTGAAAAATTTTGACGAAAGAAAGTTCTCCTTTTGGTTCTCTTTAGATGCTACATGTTAAGACGTACACGCCACAACAATTCTTTTCGAGATACAACGTGTAGTTTTGGAGATACAAGCTAATTTTGTACTCTGCGTTATTTCTTCTCGTAAAGAGTTTCCAATGCGTACGTATATGTCTTTACTCTGCAAAACTGTATTTCCTTATGAAGTGGTATTCTTACATATCCTTTCGAGAGAAAACTGTCCTGTGCCTTCTCTTTTGAGGCTACACACTTAGACATACACGCAACATGAAAGCTTTTCGACTTACAACGTGTTGTTTAGGAAAAACAAGATAATTTCGCACGATGCGGGATTTCCTTAAAACGTGATTTTCTGAAAAATTTTGACGAAAGAAAATTCTCCTTTTGGTTCTCTTTAGATGCTACATGTTAAGACGTACACGCCACAACAATTCTTTTCGAGATACAACGTGTAGTTTTGGAGATACAAGCTAATTTTGTACGATGCGTTATTTCTTCTCGTAAAGAGTTTCCAATGCGTACGTATATGTCTTTACTCTGCAAAACTGTATTTCCTCATGAAGTGGTATTCTTACATATCCTTTCGAGAGAAAACTGTCCTGTGCCTTCTCTTTTGAGGCTACACACTTAGACATACACGCAACATGAAAGCTTTTCGACTTACAACGTGTTGTTTAGGAAAAACAAGATAATTTCGCACGATGCGGGATTTCCTTAAAACGTGATTTTCTGAAAAATTTTGACGAAAGAAAATTATCCTTTTGGTTCTCTTTAGATGCTACATGTTAAGACGTACACGCCACAACAATTCTTTTCGAGATACAACTTGTAGTTTTGGAGATACAAGCTAATTTTGTAAGATGCGTTATTTCTTCTCGTAAAGAGTTTCCAATGCGTACGTATATGTCTTTACTCTGCAAAACTGTATTTCCTTATGAAGTGGTATTCTTACATATCCTTTCGAGAGAAAACTGTCCTGTGCCTTCTCTTTTGAGGCTACACACTTAGACATACACGCAACATGAAAGCTTTTCGACTTACAACGTGTTGTTTAGGAAAAACAAGATAATTTCGCACGATGCGGGATTTCCTTAAAACGTGATTTTCTGAAAAATTTTGACGAAAGAAAATTCTCCTTTTGGTTCTCTTTAGATGCTACATGTTAAGACGTACACGCCACAACAATTCTTTTCGAGATACAACGTGTAGTTTTGGAGATACAAGCTAATTTTGTACTATGCGTTATTTCTTCTCGTAAAGAGTTTCCAATGCGTACGTATATGTCTTTACTCTGCAAAACTGTATTTCCTTATGAAGTGGTATTCTTACATATCCTTTCGAGAGAAAACTGTCCTGTGCCTTCTCTTTTGAGGCTACACACTTAGACATACACGCAACATGAAAGCTTTTCGACTTACAACGTGTTGTTTAGGAAAAACAAGATAATTTCGCACGATGCGGGATTTCCTTAAAACGTGATTTTCTGAAAAATTTTGACGAAAGAAAGTTCTCCTTTTGGTTCTCTTTAGATGCTACATGTTAAGACGTACACGCCACAACAATTCTTTTCGAGATACAACGTGTAGTTTTGGAGATACAAGCTAATTTTGTACTCTGCGTTATTTCTTCTCGTAAAGAGTTTCCAATGCGTACGTATATGTCTTTACTCTGCAAAACTGTATTTCCTTATGAAGTGGTATTCTTACATATCCTTTCGAGAGAAAACTGTCCTGTGCCTTCTCTTTTGAGGCTACACACTTAGACATACACGCAACATGAAAGCTTTTCGACTTACAACGTGTTGTTTAGGAAAAACAAGATAATTTCGCACGATGCGGGATTTCCTTAAAACGTGATTTTCTGAAAAATTTTGACGAAAGAAAATTCTCCTTTTGGTTCTCTTTAGATGCTACATGTTAAGACGTACACTCCACAACAATTCTTTTCGAGATACAACGTGTAGTTTTGGAGATACAAGCTAATTTTGTACTATGCGTTATTTCTTCTCGTAAAGAGTTTCCAATGCGTACGTATATGTCTTTACTCTGCAAAACTGTATTTCCTTATGAAGTGGTATTCTTACATATCCTTTCGAGAGAAAACTGTCCTGTGCCTTCTCTTTTGAGGCTACACACTTAGACATACACGCAACATGAAAGCTTTTCGACTTACAACGTGTTGTTTAGGAAAAACAAGATAATTTCGCACACGATGCGGGATTTCCTTAAAACGTGATTTTCTGAAAAATTTTGACGAAAGAAAATTCTCCTTTTGGTTCTCGTTAGATGCTACATGTTAAGACGTACACGCCACAACAATTCTTTTCGAGATACAACGTGTAGTTTTGGAGATACAAGCTAATTTTGTACGATGCGTTATTTCTTCTCGTAAAGAGTTTCCAATGCGTACGTATATGTCTTTACTCTGCAAAACTGTATTTCCTTATGAAGTGGTATTCTTACATATCCTTTCGAGAGAAAACTGTCCTGTGCCTTCTCTTTTGAGGCTACACACTTAGACATACACGCAACATGAAAGCTTTTCGACTTACAACGTGTTGTTTAGGAAAAACAAGATAATTTCGCACGATGCGGGATTTCCTTAAAACGTGATTTTCTGAAAAATTTTGACGAAAGAAAGTTCTCCTTTTGGTTCTCTTTAGATGCTACATGTTAAGACGTACACGCCACAACAATTCTTTTCGAGATACAACGTGTAGTTTTGGAGATACAAGCTAATTTTGTACTCTGCGTTATTTCTTCTCGTAAAGAGTTTCCAATGCGTACGTATATGTCTTTACTCTGCAAAACTGTATTTCCTTATGAAGTGGTATTCTTACATATCCTTTCGAGAGAAAACTGTCCTGTGCCTTCTCTTTTGAGGCTACACACTTAGACATACACGCAACATGAAAGCTTTTCGACTTACAACGTGTTGTTTAGGAAAAACAAGATAATTTCGCACGATGCGGGATTTCCTTAAAACGTGATTTTCTGAAAAATTTTGACGAAAGAAAATTCTCCTTTTGGTTCTCTTTAGATGCTACATGTTAAGACGTACACGCCACAACAATTCTTTTCGAGATACAACGTGTAGTTTTGGAGATACAAGCTAATTTTGTACGATGCGTTATTTCTTCTCGTAAAGAGTTTCCAATGCGTACGTATATGTCTTTACTCTGCAAAACTGTATTTCCTCATGAAGTGGTATTCTTACATATCCTTTCGAGAGAAAACTGTCCTGTGCCTTCTCTTTTGAGGCTACACACTTAGACATACACGCAACATGAAAGCTTTTCGACTTACAACGTGTTGTTTAGGAAAAACAAGATAATTTCGCACGATGCGGGATTTCCTTAAAACGTGATTTTCTGAAAAATTTTGACGAAAGAAAATTATCCTTTTGGTTCTCTTTAGATGCTACATGTTAAGACGTACACGCCACAACAATTCTTTTCGAGATACAACTTGTAGTTTTGGAGATACAAGCTAATTTTGTAAGATGCGTTATTTCTTCTCGTAAAGAGTTTCCAATGCGTACGTATATGTCTTTACTCTGCAAAACTGTATTTCCTTATGAAGTGGTATTCTTACATATCCTTTCGAGAGAAAACTGTCCTGTGCCTTCTCTTTTGAGGCTACACACTTAGACATACACGCAACATGAAAGCTTTTCGACTTACAACGTGTTGTTTAGGAAAAACAAGATAATTTCGCACGATGCGGGATTTCCTTAAAACGTGATTTTCTGAAAAATTTTGACGAAAGAAAATTCTCCTTTTGGTTCTCTTTAGATGCTACATGTTAAGACGTACACGCCACAACAATTCTTTTCGAGATACAACGTGTAGTTTTGGAGATACAAGCTAATTTTGTACTATGCGTTATTTCTTCTCGTAAAGAGTTTCCAATGCGTACGTATATGTCTTTACTCTGCAAAACTGTATTTCCTTATGAAGTGGTATTCTTACATATCCTTTCGAGAGAAAACTGTCCTGTGCCTTCTCTTTTGAGGCTACACACTTAGACATACACGCAACATGAAAGCTTTTCGACTTACAACGTGTTGTTTAGGAAAAACAAGATAATTTCGCACGATGCGGGATTTCCTTAAAACGTGATTTTCTGAAAAATTTTGACGAAAGAAAATTCTCCTTTTGGTTCTCTTTAGATGCTACATGTTAAGACGTACACGCCACAACAATTCTTTTCGAGATACAACGTGTAGTTTTGGAGATACAAGCTAATTTTGTACGATGCGTTATTTCTTCTCGTAAAGAGTTTCCAATGCGTACGTATATGTCTTTACTCTGCAAAACTGTATTTCCTTATGAAGTGGTATTCTTACATATCCTTTCGAGAGAAAACTGTCCTGTGCCTTCTCTTTTGAGGCTACACACTTAGACATACACGCAACATGAAAGCTTTTCGACTTACAACGTGTTGTTTAGGAAAAACAAGATAATTTCGCACGATGCGGGATTTCCTTAAAACGTGATTTTCTGAAAAATTTTGACGAAAGAAAATTCTCCTTTTGGTTCTCTTTAGATGCTACATGTTAAGACGTACACGCCACAACAATTCTTTTCGAGATACAACGTGTAGTTTTGGAGATACAAGCTAATTTTGTACGATGCGTTATTTCTTCTCGTAAAGAGTTTCCAATGCGTACGTATATGTCTTTACTCTGCAAAACTGTATTTCCTTATGAAGTGGTATTCTTACATATCCTTTCGAGAGAAAACTGTCCTGTGCCTTCTCTTTTGAGGCTACACACTTAGACATACACGCAACATGAAAGCTTTTCGACTTACAACGTGTTGTTTAGGAAAAACAAGATAATTTCGCACGATGCGGGATTTCCTTAAAACGTGATTTTCTGAAAAATTTTGACGAAAGAAAATTCTCCTTTTGGTTCTCTTTAGATGCTACATGTTAAGACGTACACGCCACAACAATTCTTTTCGAGATACAACGTGTAGTTTTGGAGATACAAGCTAATTTTGTACTCTGCGTTATTTCTTCTCGTAAAGAGTTTCCAATGCGTATGTATATGTCTTTACTCTGCAAAACTGTATTTCCTTATGAAGTGGTATTCTTACATATCCTTTCGAGAGAAAACTGTCCTGTGCCTTCTCTTTTGAGGCTACACACTTAGACATACACGCAACATGAAAGCTTTTCGACTTACAACGTGTTGTTTAGGAAAAACAAGATAATTTCGCACGATGCGGGATTTCCTTAAAACGTGATTTTCTGAAAAATTTTGACGAAAGAAAATTCTCCTTTTGGTTCTCTTTAGATGCTACATGTTAAGACGTACACGCCACAACAATTCTTTTCGAGATACAACGTGTAGTTTTGGAGATACAAGCTAATTTTGTACGATGCGTTATTTCTTCTCGTAAAGAGTTTCCAATGCGTACGTATATGTCTTTACTCTGCAAAACTGTATTTCCTTATGAAGTGGTATTCTTACATATCCTTTCGAGAGAAAACTGTCCTGTGCCTTCTCTTTTGAGGCTACACACTTAGACATACACGCAACATGAAAGCTTTTCGACTTACAACGTGTTGTTTAGGAAAAACAAGATAATTTCGCACGATGCGGGATTTCCTTAAAACGTGATTTTCTGAAAAATTTTGACGAAAGAAAATTCTCCTTTTGGTTCTCTTTAGATGCTACATGTTAAGACGTACACGCCACAACAATTCTTTTCGAGATACAACGTGTAGTTTTGGAGATACAAGCTAATTTTGTACGATGCGTTATTTCTTCTCGTAAAGAGTTTCCAATGCGTACGTATATGTCTTTACTCTGCAAAACTGTATTTCCTTATGAAGTGGTATTCTTACATATCCTTTCGAGAGAAAACTGTCCTGTGCCTTCTCTTTTGAGGCTACACACTTAGACATACACGCAACATGAAAGCTTTTCGACTTACAACGTGTTGTTTAGGAAAAACAAGATAATTTCGCACGATGCGGGATTTCCTTAAAACGTGATTTTCTGAAAAATTTTGACGAAAGAAAATTCTCCTTTTGGTTCTCTTTAGATGCTACATGTTAAGACGTACACGCCACAACAATTCTTTTCGAGATACAACGTGTAGTTTTGGAGATACAAGCTAATTTTGTACGATGCGTTATTTCTTCTCGTAAAGAGTTTCCAATGCGTACGTATATGTCTTTACTCTGCAAAACTGTATTTCCTTATGAAGTGGTATTCTTACATATCCTTTCGAGAGAAAACTGTCCTGTGCCTTCTCTTTTGAGGCTACACACTTAGACATACACGCAACATGAAAGCTTTTCGACTTACAACGTGTTGTTTAGGAAAAACAAGATAATTTCGCACGATGCGGGATTTCCTTAAAACGTGATTTTCTGAAAAATTTTGACGAAAGAAAATTCTCCTTTTGGTTCTCTTTAGATGCTACATGTTAAGACGTACACGCCACAACAATTCTTTTCGAGATACAACGTGTAGTTTTGGAGATACAAGCTAATTTTGTATTATGCGTTATTTCTTCTCGTAAAGAGTTTCCAATGCGTACGTATATGTCTTTACTCTGCAAAACTGTATTTCCTTATGAAGTGGTATTCTTACATATCCTTTCGAGAGAAAACTGTCCTGTGCCTTCTCTTTTGAGGCTACACACTTAGACATACACGCAACATGAAAGCTTTTCGACTTACAACGTGTTGTTTAGGAAAAACAAGATAATTTCGCACACGATGCGGGATTTCCTTAATACGTGATTTTCTGAAAAATTTTGACGAAAGAAAATTCTCCTTTTGGTTCTCGTTAGATGCTACATGTTAAGACGTACACGCCACAACAATTCTTTTCGAGATACAACGTGTAGTTTTGGAGATACAAGCTAATTTTGTACGATGCGTTATTTCTTCTCGTAAAGAGTTTCCAATGCGTACGTATATGTCTTTACTCTGCAAAACTGTATTTCCTTATGAAGTGGTATTCTTACATATCCTTTCGAGAGAAAACTGTCCTGTGCCTTCTCTTTTGAGGCTACACACTTAGACATACACGCAACATGAAAGCTTTTCGACTTACAACGTGTTGTTTAGGAAAAACAAGATAATTTCGCACGATGCGGGATTTCCTTAAAACGTGATTTTCTGAAAAATTTTGAAGAAAGAAAATTCTCCTTTTGGTTCTCTTTAGATGCTACATGTTAAGACGTACACGCCACAACAATTCTTTTCGAGATACAACGTGTAGTTTTGGAGATACAAGCTAATTTTGTACGATGCGTTATTTCTTCTCGTAAAGAGTTTCCAATGCGTACGTATATGTCTTTACTCTGCAAAACTGTATTTCCTTATGAAGTGGTATTCTTACATATCCTTTCGAGAGAAAACTGTCCTGTGCCTTCTCTTTTGAGGCTACACACTTAGACATACACGCAACATGAAAGCTTTTCGACTTACAACGTGTTGTTTAGGAAAAACAAGATAATTTCGCACGATGCGGGATTTCCTTAAAACGTGATTTTCTGAAAAATTTTGACGAAAGAAAATTCTCCTTTTGGTTCTCTTTAGATGCTACATGTTAAGACGTACATGCCACAACAATTCTTTTCGAGATACAACGTGTAGTTTTGGAGATACAAGCTAATTTTGTACGATGCGTTATTTCTTCTCGTAAAGAGTTTCCAATGCGTACGTATATGTCTTTACTCTGCAAAACTGTATTTCCTTATGAAGTGGTATTCTTACATATCCTTTCGAGAGAAAACTGTCCTGTGCCTTCTCTTTTGAGGCTACACACTTAGACATACACGCAACATGAAAGCTTTTCGACTTACAACGTGTTGTTTAGGAAAAACAAGATAATTTCGCACGATGCGGGATTTCCTTAAAACGTGATTTTCTGAAAAATTTTGACGAAAGAAAATTCTCCTTTTGGTTCTCTTTAGATGCTACATGTTAAGACGTACACGCCACAACAATTCTTTTCGAGATACAACGTGTAGTTTTGGAGATACAAGCTAATTTTGTACTATGCGTTATTTCTTCTCGTAAAGAGTTTCCAATGCGTACGTATATGTCTTTACTCTGCAAAACTGTATTTCCTTATGAAGTGGTATTCTTACATATCCTTTCGAGAGAAAACTGTCCTGTGCCTTCTCTTTTGAGGCTACACACTTAGACATACACGCAACATGAAAGCTTTTCGACTTACAACGTGTTGTTTAGGAAAAACAAGATAATTTCGCACGATGCGGGATTTCCTTAAAACGTGATTTTCTGAAAAATTTTGACGAAAGAAAATTCTCCTTTTGGTTCTCTTTAGATGCTACATGTTAAGACGTACACGCCACAACAATTCTTTTCGAGATACAACGTGTAGTTTTGGAGATACAAGCTAATTTTGTACTATGCGTTATTTCTTCTCGTAAAGAGTTTCCAATGCGTACGTATATGTCTTTACTCTGCAAAACTGTATTTCCTTATGAAGTGGTATTCTTACATATCCTTTCGAGAGAAAACTGTCCTGTGCCTTCTCTTTTGAGGCTACACACTTAGACATACACGCAACATGAAAGCTTTTCGACTTACAACGTGTTGTTTAGGAAAAACAAGATAATTTCGCACGATACGGGATTTCCTTAAAACGTGATTTTCTGAAAAATTTTGACGAAAGAAAATTCTCCTTTTGGTTCTCTTTAGATGCTACATGTTAAGACGTACACGCCACAACAATTCTTTTCGAGATACAACGTGTAGTTTTGGAGATACAAGCTAATTTTGTACTCTGCGTTATTTCTTCTCGTAAAGAGTTTCCAATGCGTACGTATATGTCTTTACTCTGCAAAACTGTATTTCCTTATGAAGTGGTATTCTTACATATCCTTTCGAGAGAAAACTGTCCTGTGCCTTCTCTTTTGAGGCTACACACTTAGACATACACGCAACATGAAAGCTTTTCGACTTACAACGTGTTGTTTAGGAAAAACAAGATAATTTCGCACGATGCGGGATTTCCTTAAAACGTGATTTTCTGAAAAATTTTGACGAAAGAAAATTCTCCTTTTGGTTCTCTTTAGATGCTACATGTTAAGACGTACACGCCACAACAATTCTTTTCGAGATACAACGTGTAGTTTTGGAGATACAAGCTAATTTTGTACTATGCGTTATTTCTTCTCGTAAAGAGTTTCCAATGCGTACGTATATGTCTTTACTCTGCAAAACTGTATTTCCTTATGAAGTGGTATTCTTACATATCCTTTCGAGAGAAAACTGTCCTGTGCCTTCTCTTTTGAGGCTACACACTTAGACATACACGCAACATGAAAGCTTTTCGACTTACAACGTGTTGTTTAGGAAAAACAAGATAATTTCGCACGATGCGGGATTTCCTTAAAACGTGATTTTCTGAAAAATTTTGACGAAAGAAAATTCTCCTTTTGGTTCTCTTTAGATGCTACATGTTAAGACGTACACGCCACAACAATTCTTTTCGAGATACAACGTGTAGTTTTGGAGATACAAGCTAATTTTGTACGATGCGTTATTTCTTCTCGTAAAGAGTTTCCAATGCGTACGTATATGTCTTTACTCTGCAAAACTGTATTTCCTTATGAAGTGGTATTCTTACATATCCTTTCGAGAGAAAACTGTCCTGTGCCTTCTCTTTTGAGGCTACACACTTAGACATACACGCAACATGAAAGCTTTTCGACTTACAACGTGTTGTTTAGGAAAAACAAGATAATTTCGCACGATGCGGGATTTCCTTAAAACGTGATTTTCTGAAAAATTTTGACGAAAGAAAATTCTCCTTTTGGTTCTCTTTAGATGCTACATGTTAAGACGTACACGCCACAACAATTCTTTTCGACATACAACGTGTAGTTTTGGAGATACAAGCTAATTTTGTACGATGTGTTATTTCTTCTCGTAAAGAGTTTCCAATGCGTAAGTATATGTCTTTACTCTGCAAAACTGTATTTCCTTATGAAGTGGTATTCTTACATATCCTTTCGAGAGAAAACTGTCCTGTGCCTTCTCTTTTGAGGCTACACACTTAGACATACACGCAACTTGAAAGCTTTTCGACTTACAACGTGTTGTTTAGGAAAAACAAGATAATTTCGCACGATGCGGGATTTCCTTAAAACGTGATTTTCTGAAAAATTTTGACGAAAGAAAATTCTCCTTTTGGTTCTCTTTAGATGCTACATGTTAAGACGTACACGCCACAACAATTCTTTTCGAGATACAACGTGTAGTTTTGGAGATACAAGCTAATTTTGTACTATGCGTTATTTCTTCTCGTAAAGAGTTTCCAATGCGTACGTATATGTCTTTACTCTGCAAAACTGTATTTCCTTATGAAGTGGTATTCTTACATATCCTTTCGAGAGAAAACTGTCCTGTGCCTTCTCTTTTGAATCTACACACTTAGACATACACGCAACATGAAAGCTTTTCGACTTACAACGTGTTGTTTAGGAAAAACAAGATAATTTCGCACGATGCGGGATTTCCTTAAAACGTGATTTTCTGAAAAATTTTGACGAAAGAAAATTCTCCTTTTGGTTCTCTTTAGATGCTACATGTTAAGACGTACACGCCACAACAATTCTTTTCGAGATACAACGTGTAGTTTTGGAGATACAAGCTAATTTTTGTACTATGCGTTATTTCTTCTCGTAAAGAGTTTCCAATGCGTACGTATATGTCTTTACTCTGCAAAAACTGTATTTCCTTATGAAGTGGTATTCTTACATATCCTTTCGAGAGAAAACTGTCCTGTGCCTTCTCTTTTGAGGCTACACACGTAGACATACACGCAACATGAAAGCTTTTCGACTTACAACGTGTTGTTTAGGAAAAACAAGATAATTTCGCACGATGCGGGATTTCCTTAAAACGTGATTTTCTGAAAAATTTTGACGAAAGAAAATTCTCCTTTTGGTTCTCTTTAGATGCTACATGTTAAGACGTACACGCCACAACAATTCTTTTCGAGATACAACGTGTAGTTTTGGAGATACAAGCTAATTTTGTACGATGCGTTATTTCTTCTCGTAAAGAGTTTCCAATGCGTACGTATATGTCTTTACTCTGCAAAACTGTATTTCCTTATGAAGTGGTATTCTTACATATCCTTTCGAGAGAAAACTGTCCTGTGCCTTCTCTTTTGAGGCTACACACTTAGACATACACGCAACATGAAAGCTTTTCGACTTACAACGTGTTGTTTAGGAAAAACAAGATAATTTCGCACACGATGCGGGATTTCCTTAATACGTGATTTTCTGAAAAATTTTGACGAAAGAAAATTCTCCTTTTGGTTCTCGTTAGATGCTACATGTTAAGACGTACACGCCACAACAATTCTTTTCGAGATACAACGTGTAGTTTTGGAGATACAAGCTAATTTTGTACGATGCGTTATTTCTTCTCGTAAAGAGTTTCCAATGCGTACGTATATGTCTTTACTCTGCAAAACTGTATTTCCTTATGAAGTGGTATTCTTACATATCCTTTCGAGAGAAAACTGTCCTGTGCCTTCTCTTTTGAGGCTACACACTTAGACATACACGCAACATGAAAGCTTTTCGACTTACAACGTGTTGTTTAGGAAAAACAAGATAATTTCGCACGATGCGGGATTTCCTTAAAACGTGATTTTCTGAAAAATTTTGAAGAAAGAAAATTCTCCTTTTGGTTCTCTTTAGATGCTACATGTTAAGACGTACACGCCACAACAATTCTTTTCGAGATACAACGTGTAGTTTTGGAGATACAAGCTAATTTTGTACGATGCGTTATTTCTTCTCGTAAAGAGTTTCCAATGCGTACGTATATGTCTTTACTCTGCAAAACTGTATTTCCTTATGAAGTGGTATTCTTACATATCCTTTCGAGAGAAAACTGTCCTGTGCCTTCTCTTTTGAGGCTACACACTTAGACATACACGCAACATGAAAGCTTTTCGACTTACAACGTGTTGTTTAGGAAAAACAAGATAATTTCGCACGATGCGGGATTTCCTTAAAACGTGATTTTCTGAAAAATTTTGACGAAAGAAAATTCTCCTTTTGGTTCTCTTTAGATGCTACATGTTAAGACGTACATGCCACAACAATTCTTTTCGAGATACAACGTGTAGTTTTGGAGATACAAGCTAATTTTGTACGATGCGTTATTTCTTCTCGTAAAGAGTTTCCAATGCGTACGTATATGTCTTTACTCTGCAAAACTGTATTTCCTTATGAAGTGGTATTCTTACAAATCCTTTCGAGAGAAAACTGTCCTGTGCCTTCTCTTTTGAGGCTACACACGTAGACATACACGCAACATGAAAGCTTTTCGACTTACAACGTGTTGTTTAGGAAAAACAAGATAATTTCGCACGATGCGGGATTTCCTTAAAACGTGATTTTCTGAAAAATTTTGACGAAAGAAAATTCTCCTTTTGGTTCTCTTTAGATGCTACATGTTAAGACGTACACGCCACAACAATTCTTTTCGAGATACAACGTGTAGTTTTGGAGATACAAGCTAATTTTGTACTATGCGTTATTTCTTCTCGTAAAGAGTTTCCAATGCGTACGTATATGTCTTTACTCTGCAAAACTGTATTTCCTTATGAAGTGGTATTCTTACATATCCTTTCGAGAGAAAACTGTCCTGTGCCTTCTCTTTTGAGGCTACACACTTAGACATACACGCAACATGAAAGCTTTTCGACTTACAACGTGTTGTTTAGGAAAAACAAGATAATTTCGCACGATACGGGATTTCCTTAAAACGTGATTTTCTGAAAAATTTTGACGAAAGAAAATTCTCCTTTTGGTTCTCTTTAGATGCTACATGTTAAGACGTACACGCCACAACAATTCTTTTCGAGATACAACGTGTAGTTTTGGAGATACAAGCTAATTTTGTACTCTGCGTTATTTCTTCTCGTAAAGAGTTTCCAATGCGTACGTATATGTCTTTACTCTGCAAAACTGTATTTCCTTATGAAGTGGTATTCTTACATATCCTTTCGAGAGAAAACTGTCCTGTGCCTTCTCTTTTGAGGCTACACACTTAGACATACACGCAACATGAAAGCTTTTCGACTTACAACGTGTTGTTTAGGAAAAACAAGATAATTTCGCACGATGCGGGATTTCCTTAAAACGTGATTTTCTGAAAAATTTTGACGAAAGAAAATTCTCCTTTTGGTTCTCTTTAGATGCTACATGTTAAGACGTACACGCCACAACAATTCTTTTCGAGATACAACGTGTAGTTTTGGAGATACAAGCTAATTTTGTACTATGCGTTATTTCTTCTCGTAAAGAGTTTCCAATGCGTACGTATATGTCTTTACTCTGCAAAACTGTATTTCCTTATGAAGTGGTATTCTTACATATCCTTTCGAGAGAAAACTGTCCTGTGCCTTCTCTTTTGAGGCTACACACTTAGACATACACGCAACATGAAAGCTTTTCGACTTACAACGTGTTGTTTAGGAAAAACAAGATAATTTCGCACGATGCGGGATTTCCTTAAAACGTGATTTTCTGAAAAATTTTGACGAAAGAAAATTCTCCTTTTGGTTCTCTTTAGATGCTACATGTTAAGACGTACACGCCACAACAATTCTTTTCGAGATACAACGTGTAGTTTTGGAGATACAAGCTAATTTTGTACGATGCGTTATTTCTTCTCGTAAAGAGTTTCCAATGCGTACGTATATGTCTTTACTCTGCAAAACTGTATTTCCTTATGAAGTGGTATTCTTACATATCCTTTCGAGAGAAAACTGTCCTGTGCCTTCTCTTTTGAGGCTACACACTTAGACATACACGCAACATGAAAGCTTTTCGACTTACAACGTGTTGTTTAGGAAAAACAAGATAATTTCGCACGATGCGGGATTTCCTTAAAACGTGATTTTCTGAAAAATTTTGACGAAAGAAAATTCTCCTTTTGGTTCTCTTTAGATGCTACATGTTAAGACGTACACGCCACAACAATTCTTTTCGACATACAACGTGTAGTTTTGGAGATACAAGCTAATTTTGTACGATGTGTTATTTCTTCTCGTAAAGAGTTTCCAATGCGTAAGTATATGTCTTTACTCTGCAAAACTGTATTTCCTTATGAAGTGGTATTCTTACATATCCTTTCGAGAGAAAACTGTCCTGTGCCTTCTCTTTTGAGGCTACACACTTAGACATACACGCAACTTGAAAGCTTTTCGACTTACAACGTGTTGTTTAGGAAAAACAAGATAATTTCGCACGATGCGGGATTTCCTTAAAACGTGATTTTCTGAAAAATTTTGACGAAAGAAAATTCTCCTTTTGGTTCTCTTTAGATGCTACATGTTAAGACGTACACGCCACAACAATTCTTTTCGAGATACAACGTGTAGTTTTGGAGATACAAGCTAATTTTGTACTATGCGTTATTTCTTCTCGTAAAGAGTTTCCAATGCGTACGTATATGTCTTTACTCTGCAAAACTGTATTTCCTTATGAAGTGGTATTCTTACATATCCTTTCGAGAGAAAACTGTCCTGTGCCTTCTCTTTTGAATCTACACACTTAGACATACACGCAACATGAAAGCTTTTCGACTTACAACGTGTTGTTTAGGAAAAACAAGATAATTTCGCACGATGCGGGATTTCCTTAAAACGTGATTTTCTGAAAAATTTTGACGAAAGAAAATTCTCCTTTTGGTTCTCTTTAGATGCTACATGTTAAGACGTACACGCCACAACAATTCTTTTCGAGATACAACGTGTAGTTTTGGAGATACAAGCTAATTTTGTACTATGCGTTATTTCTTCTCGTAAAGAGTTTCCAATGCGTACGTATATGTCTTTACTCTGCAAAACTGTATTTCCTTATGAAGTGGTATTCTTACATATCCTTTCGAGAGAAAACTGTCCTGTGCCTTCTCTTTTGAGGCTACACACGTAGACATACACGCAACATGAAAGCTTTTCGACTTACAACGTGTTGTTTAGGAAAAACAAGATAATTTCGCACGATGCGGGATTTCCTTAAAACGTGATTTTCTGAAAAATTTTGACGAAAGAAAATTCTCCTTTTGGTTCTCTTTAGATGCTACATGTTAAGACGTACACGCCACAACAATTCTTTTCGAGATACAACGTGTAGTTTTGGAGATACAAGCTAATTTTGTACGATGCGTTATTTCTTCTCGTAAAGAGTTTCCAATGCGTACGTATATGTCTTTACTCTGCAAAACTGTATTTCCTTATGAAGTGGTATTCTTACATATCCTTTCGAGAGAAAACTGTCCTGTGCCTTCTCTTTTGAGGCTACACACTTAGACATACACGCAACATGAAAGCTTTTCGACTTACAACGTGTTGTTTAGGAAAAACAAGATAATTTCGCACACGATGCGGGATTTCCTTAATACGTGATTTTCTGAAAAATTTTGACGAAAGAAAATTCTCCTTTTGGTTCTCGTTAGATGCTACATGTTAAGACGTACACGCCACAACAATTCTTTTCGAGATACAACGTGTAGTTTTGGAGATACAAGCTAATTTTGTACGATGCGTTATTTCTTCTCGTAAAGAGTTTCCAATGCGTACGTATATGTCTTTACTCTGCAAAACTGTATTTCCTTATGAAGTGGTATTCTTACATATCCTTTCGAGAGAAAACTGTCCTGTGCCTTCTCTTTTGAGGCTACACACTTAGACATACACGCAACATGAAAGCTTTTCGACTTACAACGTGTTGTTTAGGAAAAACAAGATAATTTCGCACGATGCGGGATTTCCTTAAAACGTGATTTTCTGAAAAATTTTGAAGAAAGAAAATTCTCCTTTTGGTTCTCTTTAGATGCTACATGTTAAGACGTACACGCCACAACAATTCTTTTCGAGATACAACGTGTAGTTTTGGAGATACAAGCTAATTTTGTACGATGCGTTATTTCTTCTCGTAAAGAGTTTCCAATGCGTACGTATATGTCTTTACTCTGCAAAACTGTATTTCCTTATGAAGTGGTATTCTTACATATCCTTTCGAGAGAAAACTGTCCTGTGCCTTCTCTTTTGAGGCTACACACTTAGACATACACGCAACATGAAAGCTTTTCGACTTACAACGTGTTGTTTAGGAAAAACAAGATAATTTCGCACGATGCGGGATTTCCTTAAAACGTGATTTTCTGAAAAATTTTGACGAAAGAAAATTCTCCTTTTGGTTCTCTTTAGATGCTACATGTTAAGACGTACATGCCACAACAATTCTTTTCGAGATACAACGTGTAGTTTTGGAGATACAAGCTAATTTTGTACGATGCGTTATTTCTTCTCGTAAAGAGTTTCCAATGCGTACGTATATGTCTTTACTCTGCAAAACTGTATTTCCTTATGAAGTGGTATTCTTACATATCCTTTCGAGAGAAAACTGTCCTGTGCCTTCTCTTTTGAGGCTACACACGTAGACATACACGCAACATGAAAGCTTTTCGACTTACAACGTGTTGTTTAGGAAAAACAAGATAATTTCGCACGATGCGGGATTTCCTTAAAACGTGATTTTCTGAAAAATTTTGACGAAAGAAAATTCTCCTTTTGGTTCTCTTTAGATGCTACATGTTAAGACGTACACGCCACAACAATTCTTTTCGAGATACAACGTGTAGTTTTGGAGATACAAGCTAATTTTGTACTCTGCGTTATTTCTTCTCGTAAAGAGTTTCCAATGCGTACGTATATGTCTTTACTCTGCAAAACTGTATTTCCTTATGAAGTGGTATTCTTACATATCCTTTCGAGAGAAAACTGTCCTGTGCCTTCTCTTTTGAGGCTACACACTTAGACATACACGCAACATGAAAGCTTTTCGACTTACAACGTGTTGTTTAGGAAAAACAAGATAATTTCGCACGATGCGGGATTTCCTTAAAACGTGATTTTCTGAAAAATTTTGACGAAAGAAAATTCTCCTTTTGGTTCTCTTTAGATGCTACATGTTAAGACGTACACGCCACAACAATTCTTTTCGAGATACAACGTGTAGTTTTGGAGATACAAGCTAATTTTGTACGATGCGTTATTTCTTCTCGTAAAGAGTTTCCAATGCGTACGTATATGTCTTTACTCTGCAAAACTGTGTTTCCTTATGAAGTGGTATTCTTACATATCCTTTCGAGAGAAAACTGTCCTGTGCCTTCTCTTTTGAGGCTACACACTTAGACATACACGCAACATGAAAGCTTTTCGACTTACAACGTGTTGTTTAGGAAAAACAAGATAATTTCGCACGATGCGGGATTTCCTTAAAACGTGATTTTCTGAAAAATTTTGACGAAAGAAAATTCTCCTTTTGGTTCTCTTTAGATGCTACATGTTAAGACGTACACGCCACAACAATTCTTTTCGAGATACAACGTGTAGTTTTGGAGATACAAGCTAATTTTGTACGATGCGTTATTTCTTCTCGTAAAGAGTTTCCAATGCGTACGTATATGTCTTTACTTTGCAAAACTGTATTTCCTTATGAAGTGGTATTCTTACATATCCTTTCGAAAGAAAACTGTCCTGTGCCTTCTCTTTTGAGGCTGCACACTTAGACATACACGCAACATGAAAGCTTTTCGACTTACAACGTGTTGTTTAGGAAAAACAAGATAATTTCGCACGATGCGGGATTTCCTTAAAACGTGATTTTCTGAAAAATTTTGACGAAAGAAAATTCTCCTTTTGGTTCTCTTTAGATGCTACATGTTAAGACGTACACGCCACAACAATTCTTTTCGAGATACAACGTGTAGTTTTGGAGATACAAGCTAATTTTGTACGATGCGTTATTTCTTCTCGTAAAGAGTTTCCAATGCGTACGTATATGTCTTTACTCTGCAAAACTGTATTTCCTTATGAAGTGGTATTCTTACATATCCTTTCGAGAGAAAACTGTCCTGTGCCTTCTCTTTTGAGGCTACACACTTAGACATACACGCAACATGAAAGCTTTTCGACTTACAACGTGTTGTTTAGGAAAAACAAGATAATTTCGCACGATGCGGGATTTCCTTAAAACGTGATTTTCTGAAAAATGTTGACGAAAGAAAATTCTCCTTTTGGTTCTCTTTAGATGCTACATGTTAAGACGTACATGCCACAACAATTCTTTTCGATATACAACGTGTAGTTTTGGAGATACAAGCTAATTTTGTACGATGCGTTATTTCTTCTCGTAAAGAGTTTCCAATGCGTACGTATATGTCTTTACTCTGCAAAACTGTATTTCCTTATGAAGTGGTATTCTTACATATCCTTTTGAGAGAAAACTGTCCTGTGCCTTCTCTTTTGAGGCTGCACACTTAGACATACACGCAACATGAAAGCTTTTCGACTTACAACGTGTTGTTTAGGAAAAACAAGATAATTTCGCACGATGCGGGATTTCCTTAAAACGTGATTTTCTGAAAAATTTTGACGAAAGAAAATTCTCCTTTTGGTTCTCTTTAGATGCTACATGTTAAGACGTACACGCCACAACAATTCTTTTCGAGATACAACGTGTAGTTTTGGAGATACAAGCTAATTTTGTACTCTGCGTTATTTCTTCTCGTAAAGAGTTTCCAATGCGTACGTATATGTCTTTACTCTGCAAAACTGTATTTCCTTATGAAGTGGTATTCTTACATATCCTTTCGAAAGAAAACTGTCCTGTGCCTTCTCTTTTGAGGCTGCACACTTAGACATACACGCAACATGAAAGCTTTTCAACTTACAACGTGTTGTTTAGGAAAAACAGGATAATTTCGCACGATGCGGGATTTCCTTAAAACGTGATTTTCTGAAAAATTTTGACGAAAGAAAATTCTCCTTTTGGTTCTCTTTAGATGCTACATGTTAAGACGTACACGCCACAACAATTCTTTTCGAGATACAACGTGTAGTTTTGGAGATACAAGCTAATTTTGTACGATGCGTTATTTCTTCTCGTAAAGAGTTTCCAATGCGTACGTATATGTCTTTACTCTGCAAAACTGTATTTCCTTATGAAGTGGTATTCTTACATATCCTTTCGAGAGAAAACTGTCCTGTGCCTTCTCTTTTGAGGCTACACACTTAGACATACACGCAACATGAAAGCTTTTCGACTTACAACGTGTTGTTTAGGAAAAACAAGATAATTTCGCACGATGCGGGATTTCCTTAAAACGTGATTTTCTGAAAAATTTTGACGAAAGAAAATTCTCCTTTTGGTTCTCTTTAGATGCTACATGTTAAGACGTACACGCCACAACAATTCTTTTCGAGATACAACGTGTAGTTTTGGAGATACAAGCTAATTTTGTACGATGCGTTATTTCTTCTCGTAAAGAGTTTCCAATGCGTACGTATATGTCTTTACTCTGCAAAACTGTATTTCCTTATGAAGTGGTATTCTTACATATCCTTTTGAGAGAAAACTGTCCTGTGCCTTCTCTTTTGAGGCTGCACACTTAGACATACACGCAACATGAAAGCTTTTCGACTTACAACGTGTTGTTTAGGAAAAACAAGATAATTTCGCACGATGCGGGATTTCCTTAAAACGTGATTTTCTGAAAAATTTTGACGAAAGAAAATTCTCCTTTTGGTTCTCTTTAGATGCTACATGTTAAGACGTACACGCCACAACAATTCTTTTCGAGATACAACGTGTAGTTTTGGAGATACAAGCTAATTTTGTACTATGCGTTATTTCTTCTCGTAAAGAGTTTCCAATGCGTACGTATATGTCTTTACTCTGCAAAACTGTATTTCCTTATGAAGTGGTATTCTTACATATCCTTTCGAGAGAAAACTGTCCTGTGCCTTCTCTTTTGAGGCTACACACGTAGACATACACGCAACATGAAAGCTTTTCGACTTACAACGTGTTGTTTAGGAAAAACAAGATAATTTCGCAGGATGCGGGATTTCCTTAAAACGTGATTTTCTGAAAAATTTTGACGAAAGAAAATTCTCCTTTTGGTTCTCTTTAGATGCTACATGTTAAGACGTACACGCCACAACAATTCTTTTCGAGATACAACGTGTAGTTTTGGAGATACAATCTAATTTTGTACTATGCGTTATTTCTTCTCGTAAAGAGTTTCCAATGCGTACGTATATGTCTTTACTCTGCAAAACTGTATTTCCTTATGAAGTGGTATTCTTACATATCCTTTCGAGAGAAAACTGTCCTGTGCCTTCTCTTTTGAGGCTACACACTTAGACATACACGCAACATGAAAGCTTTTCGACTTACAACTTGTTGTTTAGGAAAAACAAGATAATTTCGCATGATGCGGTATTTCCTTAAAACGTGGTTTTCTGACAAATTTTGATGAAAGAAAATTCTTCTGTGGGTTCTCTTTTGAGGCTGCATGTTTAGACGTACACGCCACACCAAATCCTTTCGAGATATAACGTGTTGTTTAGGATATACAAGCTAATTTTGTACTATGTGTTATTTCTTCTCGTAAAGCTTAAGTGTTTCCAATAAGTATGTATTTGTCCTTACTCTGCAACACTGTATTTCCTTATAACGTGGTATTCCTACATATTCTTTCAGAAGAAAACTCTCCTGTGCGTTCTCTTTTGAGGCTACACGCTTAGACATACACGCACCACCAAAGCTTTTCGAGTTACATGTTGTTTAGGAAAAACAAGATAATTTCCCACGATGCGGTATTTCCTTAAAACGTGGTTTTCTGACAAATTTAGACGAAAGAAAAGTCTCCTGTGGGTTCTCTTTTGAGGCTACACGTTTAGACATACACGCCACACCAAATCTTGTCGAGTTACAAAGTGTTGTTTAGGAGATACAAGCTAATTTTGCATGATGCGTTATTTCTTCTCCTAAAGTGTTTCCAATAAGTACATATTTGTCTAAATTCTGCAACACTGTATTTCCTTATAACGTGGTATTCTTACATATTCTTTGGAGAGAAAACTATACTGTGCATTCTCTTTGGTGGCTACATGCTTAGACATACACGCACCACCAAAAACTTTTCGAGTTACAACGTGTTGATTAGGAAAAACAAGATAATTTTGCACGATGCGGGATTTCCTTAAAACGTGGTTTTCTAACAAATTTTGACTAAAGAAAACTCTCCTGTGGGTTCCCTTTTGAGGCTACACTTTTAGACGTACACGCCACACCAAATCTTTTCGAGTTACAACGTGTTGTTTAGGACATACAAGCTAGTTTTGCAAGATGCGTTATTTCTCTCATAAAGTGCTCCCATTACATACGTATTTTCTTTACTCTGCCACACTGTATTTCCTTATAACGTGGTATTCTTACATATTCTTTCGAGAGAAAACTCTCCTGTGCGTTCTCTTTGGAGGCTACAGGCTTAGACATTCACGCAACACCAAAGCTTTTCGAGTTACAAAGTGTTGTTTAGGAAAAACAAGATAATTTCGCATGATGCGGGATTCCCTTAAAACGTGGTTTTCTGAAAAGTGTTGACGAAAGAAAATTCTTCTGTGGGTTCTCTTTTGAGGCTACACGTTTAGATGTTCACGCCACACCAAATCCTATCGAGTTATAACCTGTTGTTTAGGATATACAAGCTACTTTTGTACTATGTGTTATTTCTTCTCGTAAAGCTTAACTGTTTCCAATAAGTATGTATTTGTCTTTACTCTGCAACACTGTATTTCCTTATAACGTGGTATTCCTACATATTCTTTCGGGAGAAAACTCCCCTGTGCGTTCTCTTTTGAGGCTACACGTTTAGACGTACACACCACACCAAATCTTTTTGATTTACAACTTGTTGTTTAGGAGATACAAGCTAATTTTTTTACGATGAATTATTTCTTCTCGTAAAGTTTAAGTGTTTCCAATACGTATGTACTTGCCTCTACTCTGCCACACTGTATTTCCTTATAACGTGATATTCTTACATATTCTTTCGAGAGAAAACTCTCCTGTGCGTTCTCTTTGGAGGCTACACGCTTAGACATTCACCCAACACCAAAGCTTTTCGAGTTACAACGTGTTGTTTAGGAAAAACAAGATAATTTCGCATGATGCGGGATTTCCTTAAAACGTGGTTTTCTGACAAATTTTGACGAAAGAAAATTCTCCTGTGGGTTCTCTTTTGAGGCTAAACATTTAGACGTACACGCCACACCAAATATTTTTGAGTTACAACTTGTTGTTTAGGAGATACAAGCTAATTTTTTAACGATGAATTATTTCTTCTCGTAAAGTTTAAGTGTTTCCAATACGTATATATTTGCCTCTACTCTGCAAGACTGTATTTCCTTATAAAGTGGTATTCTTACATATTCTTTCGAGAGAAAACTCTCCTGTGCATTCTCTTTGGAGGCTACACACTTAGACATTCACGCAACACCAAAGCTTTTCGAGTTACAACGTGTTGTTTAGGAAAAACAAGATAATTTCGCATGATGCGGGATTTCCTTAAAACGTGGTTTTCTGACAAATTTTGACGAAAGAAAATTCTCCTGTGGGTTCTGTTTTGAGGCTTCACGTTTAGACGTACACGCCACACCAAATCCTTTCGAGTTCTAACGTGTTGTTTAGGATATACAAGCTAATTTTTTACTATGTGTTATTTCTTCTCGTAAAGTTTAAGTGTTTCCAATAAGAATGTATTTGTCTTTACTGTACAACACTGTATTTCCTTATAACGTAGTATTCCTACATATTCTTTCGGGAGAAAACTCTCCTGTGCGTTCTCTTTTGAGGCTACACGTTTAGACGTACACACCACACCAAAACTTTTTGAGTTACAACTTGTTGTTTAGAAGATACGAGCTAATTTTTTAACGATGAATTATTTCTTCTCGTAAAGTTTAAGTGTTTCCAATATGTATATATTTGCCTCTACTCTGCAACACTGTATTTCCTTATAACGTGGTATTTTTACATATTCTTTCGAGAGAAAACTCTCCTGTGCGTTCTCTTTGGAGGCTACACGCTTAGACATTCACGCAACACCAAAGCTTTTCGAGCTACAATGTGTGTTGATTAGGAAAAACAAGATAATTTCGCACGGTGCGGGATTTCCTTAAAACGTGGTTTTCTGACAAATTTTGATGTAAGAAAATTCTCCTGTGGGTTCTCTTTTGAGGCTACACGTTTAGATGTACACGCCACACCAAATCTTTTTGAGTTTACACGTGTTGTTTCGGAGATACAAGCTAATTTTGTACCATGCGTTATTTCTTCTCATAATGTGTTTCCAATACGTACGTATTTGTCTTTACTCTGCAGCAATATATTTCCTTATAACGTGGTATTCTTACATATTCTTTCAAGAGAAAACTCTCCTGTGCATTCTCTTTTGAGGCTACACGCTTAGGCATACAAGCAACACCAAAGATTTTCTAGTTTCAACGTGTTGTTTAGGAACAACAAGATAATTTCGCATGATGCGGGATTTCCTTAAAACGTGGTTTTCTGACAAATTTTGAGGAAAGAAAACTCTCCTGTGGGTTCTCTTTTGAGGCTACACTTTTAGACGTACACGCCACACCAAATCCTTTCGAGTTACAACGTGTTGTTTAGGACATCCAAGCTAATTTTGCAAGATGCGTTATTTCTCTCATAAAGTGCTTCCATTACATATGTATTTGTCTTTACTCTGCCACACTGTATTTCCTTATAACGTGGTATTCTTACATATTCTTTCGAGAGAAAACTCTCCTGTGCGTTCTCTTTTGGGGCTACATGCTTACAGATACACCCAACACCAAAGCTTTTCAAGTTAAAACGTGTTGTTTAGGAACAACTAGATAATTTCTCACGAAGCGGGATTTCCTTAAAATGTGGTTTTCTGAAAAATTTTGACGAAAGAAAATTCTCCTGTGGGTTCTCTTTTGAGGCTACACGTTTAGACGTACACGCCACACCAAATCATTTCGAGTTACAACGTGTTGTTTAGGAGATACAAGCTAATTTTTTACGATGCTTTTTTTCATCTCTTAAAGTTTATGGGTTTCCAATACATACATATTTGTCTTTACTCTGCAACACTGTATTTCCTTATAACGTGGTATTCTTACATATCCTTTCAAGAGAAAACTCTCCTGTGCGTTCTTTTTTGAGGCTACACGCTTAGATATACACGCAACACCAAAGCTTTTCGCGTTACAACATGTTGTTTAGGAAAAAACAAGATAATTTCGCACGATGCAGGATTTCCTTAATACGTGGTTTTCTGACAAATTTTGACCAAAGAAAATTCTCCTATGGGTTCTCTTTTGAGACTACACGTTTAGATGTACAGGCCACACCAAATCTTTTTAAGTTACAACGTGTTGTTTAGGAAATACAAGCTAATTTTGTACGATGCGTTATTTCTTCTCATAAAGTGTTTCAAATACATACGTATTTGTCTTTACTCTGTAAAACTGTATTTCCTTATAACGTAGTATTCTTACATATTTTTGAGAGAAAACTCTCCTGTGCATTCTCATTTGAGGCTACACGCTTAGACATACACGCAACAGCAAAGCTTTTCGAGTTACAACGTGTTGTTTAGGAAGAACAAGATAATTTCTCACGATGCGGGATTTCCTTAAAACGTGGTTTTCTGACAAATTTTGACGAAAGAAAATTCTCCTGTGGGTTCTCTTTTGAGGCTACACGTTTAGACGTACACGCCACACCAAATCTTTTCGAGATACAACGTGTTGTTTAGGAGATACAAGCTAATTTTGCATGATGCGTTATTTCTTCTCGTAAAGTGTTTCCAATAAGTACATATTTGTCTATACTCTGCAAAACTGTATTTCCTTATATCGTGGTATTCCTACATATTCTTTCGAGAGAAAACTACCCTGTGCGTTCTCTTTGGAGGCTACACGCTTAGACATACATGCAACAACAAAGCTTTTCGAGTTACAACGTGTTGATTAGGAAAAACAAGATAATTTCTCACGATGCGGGATTTCCTTAAAATGTGGTTTTCTGACAAATTTTGACGTAAGAAAATTCTCCTGTGGGTTCTCATTTGAGGCTACACATTTAGACGTACACGCCACACCAAATCTTTTTGAGTTACCACGTGTTGTTTAGGAGATACAAGCTAATTTTGTACCATGCGTTATTTTTTCTCATAATATGTTTCCAATACGTATGTATTTGTCTTTACTCTGCAGCAATATATTACCTTATAACGTGGTATTCTTACATATTCTTTCGAGAGAAAGCTCTCCTGTGCATTCTCTTTTGAGGCTACACGCTTACACATACACCCAACACCAAAGCTTTTCGAGTTACAATGTTTTGTTTATGAAAAACAAGATAATTGCGCACAATGCGGGATTTCCTTAAAACGTGGTTTTCTGACAAATTTTGACGAAAGAAAATTCTCCTGTGGGTTCTCTTTTGAGGCTACATGTTTAGACGTACACGCCACACCAAATCTTTTCAAGTTACAACGTGTTGTTTAGGAGATACAAGCTAATTTTGTACGATGCATTATTTCTTCTCCTAAAGTGTTTCCAATACTTACATATTTGTCTTTACTCTACAACACTGTATTTCCTTATAACATGGTATTCGTACATATTCTTTCGAGAGAAAACTCTCCTGTGCATTCTCTTTTGAGGCTACACGCTTAGACATACACGCAACACCAAAGCATTTCGAGTTAGAATGTGTTGTTTAGGAGAAACAAGATAATTTCTCACGATGCGGGAATTCCTTAAAACGTGGTTTTCTGACAAATTTTGAGGAAAGAAAATTCTCCTGTGGGTTTTCATTTGAGGCTAAACGTTTAGACGTACACGCCACACCAAATGTTTTCGAGTTACAACGTGTTGTTTAGGAGATACAAGCTAATTTTTTACGATGCTTTATATCTTCTTGTAAAGTTTAAGTGTTTCCAAAAGGAACTAATTTATTTTTAATTTGTCACAATGTATTTCCTTATAACGTGGTATTCTTACATACTCGTTCGAGAGAAAGCTCTCCGGTGCTTTCTCTTTTGAGGCTACATGCTTAGACATACACGCAACACCAAAGATTTTCGAGTTACAATGTGTTGTTTAGGAAAAACAAGATAGTTTCGCACGATGCGGGATTTCCTTAATAAGTGGTTTTCTGACAAATTTTGACGAAAGAAAATTCTCCTGTGGGTTCTCTTTTGAGGCTACACATTTAGACGTACATGTCACACCAAATCTTTTCGAGTTACAACGTGTTGTTTAGGAGATACAAACTAATTTTTTACGATGCGTTATTTCTTCTCATAAAGTGTTTCAAATACATACGTATTTGTCTTTACTCTGCAAAACTGTATTTCCTTATAATGTGGTATTCTTACATGTTCTTTCGAGAGAAAACTCTTCTGTGCATTCTCTTTTGAGGCTACACGCTTAGACATTCACACAACACCAAAGCTTTTCGAGGTACAACGTGTTGTTTAAGAAAAACAAGATAATTTAACATGATGCGGGATTTCCATAAAACATGGTTTTCTGACAAATTTGGCGAAAGAAAATTCTCCTGTGGGTTCTCTTTTGAGGCTACACGTTTAGACATACATGCCAAACCAAATCTTTTTGAGTTACAACGTGTTGTTTAGGAGATACAAGCTAATTTTTTATGATGCGTTATTTCTTCTCGTAAAGTTTCTCCAATAAATAAGTATTTGTCTTTACTCTGCAAAACTGTATTTCCTTATAACATGGTATCTTACATATTCTTTCGAGAGAAAACTATCCTGTGCGTTCTCTTTGGAGGCTACACGCTTAGACATACACACAACACCAAAGCTTTTCGAGTTACAACGTGTTGATTAGGAAAAACAAGATAATTTCGCACGATGCGGGATTTCCTTAAAATGTGGTTTTCTGACAAATTTTGACGTAAGAAAATTTTCCTGTGGGTTCTCTTTTGAGGCTACACATTTAGACGTACACGCCACACCAAATCTTTTTGAGTTACCACGTGTTGTTTAGGAGATACAAGCTAATTTTGTACCATGCATTATTTCTTCTCATAATATGTTTCCAATACGTATGTATTTGCCTCTACTCTGCAGCAATGTATTTCCTCATAACGTGGTATTCTTACATATTCTTTCGAGAGAAAACTCTCCTGTGCATTCTTTTTTGAGGCCACACACTTGCACATACACCCAACACCAAAGCTTTTAGAGTTACAATGTTTTGTTTATGAAAAACAAGATAATTGCGCACAATGCGGGATTTCCTTAAAACGTGGATTTCTGACAAATTTTGATGAAAGAAAATTCTCCTGTGGGTTCTCTTTTGAGGCTACATGTTTAGACGTATACGCCACAACAAATCTTTTCGAGTTACAACGTGTTGTGTAGGAGATACAAGCTCATTTTGTACGATGATTTATTTCATCTCGTAAAGTTTATGGGTTTCCAATACATACGTATTTGTCTTTATTCTGCAACACTGTATTTCCTTATAACGTGGTATCCTTACAAATTCTATCGAGAAAAAACTCTCCTGTGCATTCTCTTTTGAGGCTACATGCTTAGACATACACGCAACACCAAAGCTTTCGAGTTACAACGTGTTGTTTAGGAAAAACAAGATAATTTCGCACGATGCGGGATTTACTTAAAACGTGGTTTCTGAAAAATTTTGACGAAAGAAAATTCTCCTGTGGGTTCTCTTTTGAGGCTACACGTTTAGACGTACACGCCACACCAAATCTTTTCGAGTTACAACGTGTTGTTTAGGAGATACAAGCTAATTTTGTACGATGCGTTATTTCTTCTAGTAAAGTGTTTCCAATACATACGTATTTGGCTTTAGTCTGCAACACTGTATTTCCTTATAACGTGGTATTCTTACATATTCTTTCGAGAAAAAACTCTCCTGTGCATCCTTTTTTGAGGCTACACGCTTAGACATACACGCAACACCAAAGCTTTTCGCGTTACAACGTGTTGTTTAGGAAAAACAAGATAATTTCGCACAATGAGGGATTTCCTTAATACGTGGTTTTCTGACATATTTTGACCAAAGAAAATTCTCCTATGGGTTCTCTTTTGAGACTACACGTTTTGATGTACAGGCCACACCAAATCTTTTTAAGTTACAACGTGTTGTTTAGGAAATACAAGCTAATTTTGTACGATGCGTTATTTCTTCTCGTAAAGTTTTTCCAATAAATAAGTATTTGTCTTTACTCTGTAAAACTGTATTTCCTTATAACGTAGTATTCTTACATATTTTTGAGAGAAAACTCTCCTGTGCATTCTCATTTGAGGCTACACGCTTAGACATACACGCAACAGCAAAGCTTTTCGAGTTACAACGTGTTGTTTAGGAAGAACAAGATAATTTCTCACGATGCGGGATTTCCTTAAAACGTGGTTTTCTGACAAATTTTGACGAAAGAAAATTCTCCTGTGGGTTCTCTTTTGAGGCTACACGTTTAGACGTACACGCCACACCAAATCTTTTCGAGATACAACGTGTTGTTTAGGAGATACAAGCTAATTTTGCATGATGCGTTATTTCTTCTCGTAAAGTGTTTCCAATAAGTACATATTTGTCTATACTCTGCAACACTGTATTTCCTTATATCGTGGTATTCCTACATATTCTTTCGAGAGAAAACTACCCTGTGCGTTCTCTTTGGAGGCTACACGCTTAGACATACATGCAACAACAAAGCTTTTCGAGTTACAACGTGTTGATTAGGAAAAACAGGATAATTTCTCACGATGCGGGATTTCCTTAAAATGTGGTTTTCTGACAAATTTTGACGTAAGAAAATTCTCCTGTGGGTTCTCATTTGAGGCTACACATTTAGACGTGCATTCTCTTTTGAGGCTACACGCTTACACATACACCCAACACCAAAGCTTTTCGAGTTACAATGTTTTGTTTATGAAAAACAAGATAATTACGCACAATGCGGGATTTCCTTAAAACGTGGTTTTCTGACAAATTTTGACGAAAGAAAATTCTCCTGTGGGTTCTCTTTTGAGGCTACATGTTTAGACGTACACGCCACACCAAATCTTTTCGAGTTACAACGTGTTGTTTAGGAGATACAAGCTAATTTTGTACGATGCATTATTTCTTCTCCTAAAGTGTTTCCAATACTTACATATTTGTCTTTACTCTACAACACTGTATTTCCTTATAACATGGTATTCGTACATATTCTTTCGAGAGAAAACTCTCCTGTGCATTCTCTTTTGAGGCTACACGCTTAGACATACACGCAACACCAAAGCATTTCGAGTTAGAATGTGTTGTTTAGGAGAAACAAGATAATTTCTCACGATGCGGGAATTCCTTAAAACGTGGTTTTCTGACAAATTTTGAGGAAAGAAAATTCTCCTGTGGGTTTTCATTTGAGGCTAAACGTTTAGACGTACACGCCACACCAAATGTTTTCGAGTTACAACGTGTTGTTTAGGAGATACAAGCTAATTTTTTTACGATGCTTTATATCTTCTTGTAAAGTTTAAGTGTTTCC
Organism: Apodemus sylvaticus; assembly: GCF_947179515.1. Classification (NCBI taxonomy): domain Eukaryota; kingdom Metazoa; phylum Chordata; class Mammalia; order Rodentia; family Muridae; genus Apodemus; species Apodemus sylvaticus. Next base: position 110,554 of record NW_026263156.1, read on the forward strand.
AAAAGGAACTAATTTATTTTTAATTTGTCACAATGTATTTCCTTATAACGTGGTATTCTTACATACTCGTTCGAGAGAAAGCTCTCCGGTGCTTTCTCTTTTGAGGCTACATGCTTAGACATACACGCAACACCAAAGATTTTCGAGTTACAATGTGTTGTTTAGGAAAAACAAGATAGTTTCGCACGATGCGGGATTTCCTTAATAAGTGGTTTTCTGACAAATTTTGACGAAAGAAAATTCTCCTGTGGGTTCTCTTTTGAGGCTACACATTTAGACGTACATGCCACACCAAATCTTTTCGAGTTACAACGTGTTGTTTAGGAGATACAAACTAATTTTTTACGATGCGTTATTTCTTCTCATAAAGTGTTTCAAATACATACGTATTTGTCTTTACTCTGCAAAACTGTATTTCCTTATAATGTGGTATTCTTACATGTTCTTTCGAGAGAAAACTCTTCTGTGCATTCTCTTTTGAGGCTACACCCTTAGACATTCACACAACACCAAAGCTTTTCGAGGTACAACGTGTCATTTAGGAAAAACAAGATAATTTAACATGATGCGGGATTTCCATAAAACATGGTTTACTGACAAATTTGGCGAAAGAAAATTCTCATGTGTGTTCTCTTTTGAGGCTACACGTTTAGAAGTACATGCCAAACCAAATCTTTTTGAGTTACAATGTGTTGTTTAGGAGATACAAGCTAATTTTTTATGATGCGTTATTTCTTCTCGTAAAGTTTTTCCAATAAATAAGTATTTGTCTTTAATCTGCAAAACTGTATTTCCTTATAACATGATATCTTACATATTCTTTCGAGAGAAAACTATCCTGTGCGTTCTCTTTGGAGGCTACACGCTTAGACATACACACAACACCAAAGCTTTTCGAGTTACAACGTGTTGATTAGGAAAAACAAGATAATTTCGTACGATGCGGGATTTCCTTAAAATGTGGTTTTCTGACAAATTTTGACGTAAGAAAATTCTCCTGTGGGTTCTCTTTTGAGGCTACACATTTAGACGTACACGCCACACCAAATCTTTTTGAGTTACCACGTGTTGTTTAGGAGATACAAGCTAATTTTGTACCATGCATTATTTCTTCTCATAATATGTTTCCAATACGTATGTATTTGCCTCTACTCTGCAGCAATGTATTTCCTTATAACGTGGTATTCTTACATATTCTTTCGAGAGAAAACTCTCCGGTGCATTCTCTTTTGAGGCCACACACTTGCACATACACCCAACACCAAAGCTTTTAGAGTTACAATGTTTTGTTTATGAAAAACAAGATAATTGCGCACAATGCGGGATTTCCTTAAAACGTGGATTTCTGACAAATTTTGATGAAAGAAAATTCTCCTGTGGGTTCTCTTTTGAGGCTACATGTTTAGACGTACACGCCACAACAAATCTTTTCGAGTTACAACGTGTTGTGTAGGAGATACAAGCTCATTTTGTACGATGATTTATTTCATCTCGTAAAGTTTATGGGTTTCCAATACATACGTATTTGTCTTTATTCTGCAACACTGTATTTCCTTATAACGTGGTATCCTTACAAATTCTATCGAGAAAAAACTCTCCTGTGCATTCTCTTTTGAGGCTACACACTTAGACATACACGCAACACCAAAGCTTTCGAGTTACAACGTGTTGTTTAGGAAAAACAAGATAATTTCGCACGATGCGGGATTTACTTAAAACGTGGTTTCTGAAAAATTTTGACGAAAGAAAATTCTCCTGTGGGTTCTCTTTTGAGGCTACACGTTTAGACGTACACGCCACACCAAATCTTTTCGAATTACAACGTGTTTTTAGGAGATACAAGCTAATTTTGTACGATGCGTTATTTCTTCTAGTAAAGTGTTTCCAATACGTACGTATTTGGCTTTAGTCTGCAACACTGTATTTCCTTATAACGTGGTATTCTTACATATTCTTTCGAGAAAACCTCTCCTGTGCATCCTTTTTTGAGGCTACACGCTTAGACATACACGCAACACCAAAGCTTTTCGCGTTACAACGTGTTGTTTAGGAAAAACCAGATAATTTCGCACAATGAGGGATTTCCTTAATACGTGGTTTTCTGACATATTTTGACCAAAGAAAATTCTCCTATGGGTTCTCTTTTGAGACTACACGTTTAGACGTACAGGCCAGTCCAAATCTTTTTTAAGTTACAACGTGTTGTTTAGGCGATACAAGCTAATTTTGTACGATGCGTTATTTCTTCTTGTAAAGTTTTTCCAATAAATAAGTATTTGTCTTTACTCTGCAACACTGTATTTCCTTATAACGTGTCATTCTTACATATTCTTTCGAGAAAAAACTCTCCTCTGCCTTCTCTTTTGGGGCTACATGCTTAGACATACACCCAACACCAAAGCTTTTCGAGTTAAAACGTGTTGTTTAGGAAGATCTAGATAATTTCTCACGATGCGTGATTTCCTTAAAACGTGGTTTTCTGACAAAATTTGATGAACGAAAATTGTCCTATGTGTTCTCTTTTGAGGCTACACGTTTAGACGTACACACCACACCAAATCTTTTCGAGTTACAACGTGTTGTTTAGGAGATACAAGCTAATTTTTTACGATGCTTTATTTCATCTCGTAAAGTTTATGGGTTTCCAATACATACGTATTTGTCTTTACTCTGCAACACTGTATTCCCTTATAACATGGTATTCTTACATATTCTTTCGAGAGAAAACTCTCCTGTGTGTTCTCTTTTGAGGCTACACGCTTAGACATACACGCAACACCAAAGCTTTTCGAGTTATAATGTGTTGTTTAGGAAAAACAACATAATTTCGCACGATGCGGGATTTCCTTAAAACGTGGATTTCTGAAAATTTTTGACAAAAGAAAATTGTCCTGTGTGTTCTCTTTTGAGGCTACACGTTTAGACGTACACGCCACACCAAATCCTTTCGAGTTACAACGTGTTGTTTGGGAGATACAAGCTAATTTTCTACGATGCGTTATTTCTTCTCGTAACGTGTTTCCAATACGTACATATTTGCCTTTAGTCTGCAACACTGTATTTCCTTATAACGTGGTATTCTTACATATTCTTTCGAGAGAAAACTCTCCTGTGTGTTCCCCTTTGAGGCTACACGCTTAGACATACAGGCAACACCAAAGCTTTTCGCGTTACAACGTGTTGATTAGGAAAAACAATATAATTTCGCGCGATGCGGGATTTCCTTAATAAGTGGTTTTCTGACAAATTTTGACCAAGGAAAATTCTCCTATGGGTTCTCTTTTGAGGCTACACGTTTAGACGTACAGGCCACACCTAATCTTTTTAAGGTACAACGTGTTGTTTAGGAGATACAAGCTAATTTTGTACGATAGGTTATTTCTTCTCGGAAAGTTTTTCTAATAAGTAAAAATATGTCTTTACTCTGCAACACTGCATTTCCTTATAACGTGGTATTCTTACATATTCTTTCGAGAGAAAACTCTCCTGTGCGTTCTCATTTGAGGCTACACGCTTAGACATACACGCAACACCAAAGCTTTTCGAGTTACAATGTGTTGTTTAGGAAGAACAAGATAATTTCCCACGATGCGGGATTTCCTTAAAACGTGGTTTTCTGACAAATTTTGACGAAAGAAAATTCTCCTGTGGGTTCTCTTTTGAGGGTACACGTTTAGACATACATGCAACACCAAAGCTTTTGGAGTTACAACGTGTTGTTTAGGAAAAACAAGATAATTTCGCACAATGCGGGATTTCCTTAAAACGTGGTTTTCTGACAAATTTGACGAAAGAAAATTCTCCTGTGGGTTCTCTGTTGAGGCTACACGTTTCAACTTACACGCCACACCAAATCCTTCGAGTTACAACGTGTTGTTTCTCGAAAGAATATGTAAGAATACCACGTTATAAGGAAATACAGTGTTGCACACTAAAGCCAAATTCTCCAGTGGGTTCTCTTTTGAGGCTACACGTTTAGATGTAAACACCACAGCAAATCTTTTCGAGTTACAACGTGTTGTTTCGGAGATACAAGCTAATTTTGTACCATGTGTTATTTCTTCTCGTTAAGTGTTTCCAATATGTAAGAATTTGTCTTTACCCTGCAACACCGTATTTCCTTATAACGTGGTATTCTTACATATTCTTTCGAGAGAAAACTCTCCTGTGCGTTCTCTTTTGAGGCTACATGCTTAGACATACACGTAACACCAAAGCTTTTCGAGTTACAACGTGTTGTTTAGGAAAAACAAGATAATTTCGCACAATGCGGGATTTCCTAAAACCGTGATTTCTGAAAAATTTTGACGAAAGAAAATTCTCCTGTGGGTTCTCTTTTGAGGCTACGCATTTAGATGTAAACACCACACCAAACAGTTTCAAGTTACAACGTGTTGTTTAGGAGATACAACCTAACTTTGAACGATGCGTTATTTCATCTCTAAAAGTTTTTCCAATAAGTACCTATTTGTCTTTAGTCTGCAACACTGTATTTCCTTCGAACGTGGTATTCTTACATCTTATTTCAAGAGAAACACTCCTGTGCATTGGCTTTTGAGGATACAGGCTTAGACATACACGCAACAGCAAAGCTTTTCATGTTACAACGTGTTGTTTAGGAAAACCAAGATAATTTCGCACGATGCGGGATTACCATAAAACGTGATTTTCTGACATATTTTGACGAAAGAAAATTCTCCTGTGGGTTCTCTTTTGAGGCTACACATTTAGACGTACATGCCACACCAACTCTTTTCGAGTTACAATGTGTTGTTTAGGAGATACAAGCTAATTTTGTATGATGCGTTATTTCTTCTCATAAAGTGTTTCCAATACGTACGTATTTGTCTTTATTCTGCAACACTGTATTTCCTTATAACGTGGTATTCTTACATATTCTTTTGAGAGAAAACTCTCCTGTGCATTCTCTTTTGAGGCTACACGCTTAGATATACAAGTAACACCAAAGCTTTTCGAGTTACAACATGTTGTTTAGGAAAAACAAGATAATTTCGCACAATGCGGGATTTCCTAAAAACGTGATTTCTGAAAAATTTTGAAAGAAGAAAAATCTCCTCTGGGCTCTCTTTTGAGGCTACAAGTTTAGTCGTACACCCCACACCAAATCGTTTCGAGTGACAACGTGTTGTTAAGGAGATACAAGCTAATTTTGAACGATGCGATATTTCATCTCTAAAAGTGTTTCCAGTATGTACGTATTTGTCTTTAGTCTACAACACTGTATTTCCTTACAACGTGGTATTCTTACATCTTCTTTTGAGAGAAAATTCTCCTGTGGGTTCTCTTTTGAGGCTACACGAGTTACAACGTGTTGTTTAGGAGAGACAAGCTAATTTTTTATAATGCGTTAATTTTTCTCATAAAGTGTTTCCAAGCTAATTTTGAACGATGCATTATTTCTTCGTGTAGCCTCAAAAGAGAACCCTAAACAACACGATGTAACTCGAAAAGCTTTGGTGTTGCGTGTATGTCTAAACGTGTGGCCTCAAAAGAGAAGGCACAGGAGAGTTTCTCTCGAAAGAATATGTAAGAATACCACGTTATAAGGAAATACAGTGTTGCAGAGTAAAGACAAATACATACGTATTGGAAACACTTTACGAGAAGAAATAACGCATCGTACAAAATTAGCTTGTATCTCCTAAACAACACGTTGTAACTCGAAAATATTTGGTGTGGCGTGTACGTGTAAACATGTAGCCTCAAAAGAGAACCCACAGGATAATTTTCGTTCGTCAATATTTGTCAGAAAACCACGTTTTAAGGAAGTCCCACATCGTGCGAAAGTATCTTGTTTTTCCTAAACAACATGTCGTAACTCGAAAAGCTTTGGTGTTGCGTGTATGTCTAAGCGTGTAGCCTCAAAAGAGAATGTACAGGAGAGTTTTTTTCTCGAAAGAATATGTAAGAATACCACGTTATAAGGAAATACAATGTTGCAGTGTAAATACAAATACTTATGTATAGGAAACACTTTACGAGAAGAAATAAAGCATCGTACAAAATTAGCTTTTATCTCCTAAACAACACGTTGTAACTCGAAATATTTTGTGTGTCGTGTACGTCTAAACGTGTAGCCTCAAAAGAGAAGGCACAGGAGAGTTTTCTCTCGAAAGAATATGTAAGAATACCACGTTTTAAGGAAATACAGAGTTGCAGAGTAAAGACAAATATGTACGTATTGGCAACACCTTACGAGAAAAAATAAGGCATCGTACAAAATTAGTCTGTATCTCCTGAACAACACGTTGTAACTGAAAAGGATTTGGTGTGGCGTGTACGTCTAAACGTGTAGCCTCAAAAGAGAACCAACAGGAGAATTTTCTTTGGTCAAAATTTTTCAGAAAACCACGTTTTAAGGAAATCTCGCATCTTGCGAAATTATCTTGTTTTTCCTAAACAACACGTTGTAACTCGAAAAGCTTTGGTGTTGCCTGTATGTCTAAGCGTGTAGCCTCAAGAGAGAAGGCACAGGAGAGTTTTTTCTCGAAAGAATATGTAAGAATACCACGTTTTAAGGAAATACAGTGTTGCAGAGTAAAGACAAATACATTCGTATTGGCAACACTTTACGAGAAGAAATAACGCATCGTACAAAATTAGCTTGTATCTCCTAAACAACACGATGTAACTCGAAAAGATTTGGTGTGGCGTGTACGTCTAAACGTGTAGCCTCAAAAGTGAACTTACAGGAGTATTTTCTTTCGTCAAAATTTGTCAGAAAACCACGTTTTATGGAAATCCCGCATCGTGGAAATTATCTTGTTTTTCCTAAACAACACGTTGTAACTCGAAAAGCTTTGGTGCTGCGTGTATGTCTAAGCGTGTAGCCTCAAAAGAGAACGCACAGGAGAGTTTTCTCTCGAAAGAATATGTAAGAATACCGCGTTATGAGGAAATACAGTGTTGCAGAGTAAAGACAAATAAGTAAGTATTGGACACAATTTATGAGAAGAAATAACGCATCGTAAAAAATTAGCTTGTATCTCCTAAACAACACGTTGTAACTCGGAAAGATTTGGTGTGACATGTACGTCTAAACATGTACCCTCAAAAGAGAACACACAGGAGAATTTTCTTTCATCAAAATTTGTCAGAAAACACGTTTTAAGGAAATCTCGCATCGTGCAAAATTATCTTGTTTTTACTAAACAACACGGTGTAACTCGAAAAGCTTTGGTGTTGAGTGTTTGTCTAAGCGTGTAGCCTCAAAAGAGAACGCACAGGAGAGTTTTCTCTCGAAAGAATATGTAAGAATACCACGTTATAAGGAAATACAGTGTTGCAGAGTAAAGACAAATAAGTACATATTGGAAACACTTTAGGAGAAGAAATAACGCATCGTAAAACATTTGCTTGTATCTCGTAAACAACACGTTGTAACTCGAAAAGATTTGGTGTGGCTCATACGTCTAAACTTGTAGCCTCAAAAGAGAACCCACAGGAGAACTTTCTTTCGTCAAAATTTGTCAGAAAACCACGTTTTAAGGATATCCCGCATCGTGCAAAATTATCTTGTTTTTCCTAAACAACACGTTGTAACTCGAAAAGCTTTGGTGCTGCATGTATGTCTATGCGTGTAGCCACTTAAGAGAAGGCACAGGAGATTTTTCTCTCGAAAGAACATGTAAGAATACAACGTTATAAGGAAATACAGTGTTGCAGAGTAAAGACAAATACGTACTTATTGGAAACACTTTACGAGAAGAAATAACGCATCGTAAAAAATTAGCTTGTATCTCCTAAACAACACGTGGTAACTCGAAAAGATTTGGTGTGGCGTGCACGTCTAAACGTGTAGCCTCAAAAGAGAACCAACAGGAGAATTTTCTTTCGTCAAAATTTGTCAGAACACCACGTTTTAAGGAAATCCCGCATCGTGCGAACTTATCTTGTTTTTCATAAACAACACGTTGTAACTTGAAAGGTTTTGGTGTTGCCTGTATGTCTAAGTGTGTAGCCTCAAAAGGGAACGCACAGGATAGTTTTCTCTCGACAGAATATGTAAGAATACCACGTTATAAGGAAATACAGTGTTGCAGAGTAAAGACAAATACGTACGTATTGGAAACACTTTATGAGAAGAAATAACGCAGCGTACAAAATTAGCTTGTATCTCCTACACAACATGTGGTAACTCGAAAGGCTTTGGTGTGGCGTGTACGTCTAAACGTGAAGCCTCAAAAGGGAACCCACAGGAGAATTTTCTTTCGTCAAAATTTGTCAGAAAACCACGTTTTAAGGAAATCCCGCATCGTGCGAAATTATCTTGTTTTTCATAAACAACACGTTGTAACTCGAAAAGCTTTGTTGTTGCCTGTATGTCTAAGTGTGTAGCCTCAAAAGGGAATGCACAGGATAGTTTTCTCTTGAAATAATATGTAAGAAAACCACGTTTTAAGAAATACAGTGTTGCAGAGTAAAGACAAATATGTACGTATTGGAAACACTTTACGAGAAGAATTAACGCATTGTACAAAATTAGCTTGTATCTCCTAAACAATACGTTGTAATTCGAAAAGATTTGATGTGGCGTGTACGTCTAAATATGTAGCCTCAAAAGAGAACACACAGGAGAATTTTCTTTCGTCAAAATTTGTCAGAATCCACGTATTAAGGAAATCCCGCATTGTGCGAAATTATCTTGTTTTTCCTGCACAACACTTCGTAACTCGAAAAGCTTTGGTGTTGCGTGTATGTCTAAACGTGTGGCCTCAAAAGAGAATGCACAGGAGAGATTTCTCTCGAAAGAATATATAAGTATACCACGTTATAAGGAAATACAGTGTTGCAGAGTAAAGACAAATACGTAGGTATTGGAAACACTTTACGAGAAGTAATAACGCATCGTACAAAATTAGCTTGTATCTCCTAAACAACACGATGTAACTCGAAAAGATTTGGTGTGGCGTGTACGTCTAAACGTGTAGCCTCAAAAGAGGACTCACAGGATAATTTTCTTTCGTCAAAATTTGTCAGAAAACCACGTTTTATGGAAATCCCGCATCGTGGAAATTATCTTGTTTTTCCTAAACAACACGTTGTAACTCGGAAAGCTTTGGTGCTGCGTGTATGTCTAAGCGTGTAGCCTCAAAAGAGAACGCACAGGAGAGTTTTCTCTTGAAAGAATATGTAAGAATACCACGTTATAAGGAAATACAGTGTTGCAGAGTAAAGACAAATAAGTACGTATTGGACACATTTTACGAGAAGAAATAACGCATCGTAAAATATTAGCTTGTATCTCCTAAACAACACGTTGTAACTCGAAAAGATTTGGTGTGACGTGTACGTCTAAACGTGTAGCCTCAAAAGGGAACTCACAGGAGAATTTTCTTTCATCAAAATTTGTCAGAAAACACGTTTTAAGGAAATCTCGCATCGTGCAAAATTATCTTGTTTTTCCTAAACAACACGGTGTAACTCGAAAAGCTTTGGTGTTGAGTGTTTGTGTAAGCGTGTAGCCTCAAAAGAGAATGCACAGGAGAGTTTTCTCTCGAAAGAATATGTAAGAATACCACGTTATAAGGAAATACAGTGTTGCAGAGTAAAGACAAATAAGTACATATTGGAAACACTTTAGAAGAAGAAATAACGCATCGTAAAAAATTTGCTTGTATCTCCTAAACAACACGTTATAACTCGAAAGATTTGGTGTGGCGTGTACGTCTAAACCTGTAGCCTCAAAAGACAACGCACAGGAGAACTTTCTTTCGTTAAAATTTGTCAGAAAACCACGTTTTAAGGATATCCCGCATCGTGAAAATTATCTTGTTTTTCCTAAACAACACGTTGTTACTCGCAAAGCTTTGGTATTGCATGTATGTCTATGCGTGTAGCCACTTAAGAGAACGCACAGGAGATTTTTCTCTCGAAAGAACATGTAAGAATACAACGTTATAAGGAAATACAGTGTTGCAGAGTAAAGACAAATACATACTTTTTGGAAACACTTTACGAGAAGAAATAACGCATCGTAAAAAATTAGCTTGTATCTCCTAAACAACACGTGGTAACTCGAAAAGATTTGGTTTGGCGTGCACGTCTAAACGTGTAGCCTCAAAAGAGAACCAACAGGAGAATTTTCTTTCGTCAAAATTTGTCAGAACACCACTTTTTACGGAAATCCCGCATCGTGCGAAATTATCTTGTTTTACATAAACAACACGTTGTAACTCGAAAAGTTTTGATGTTGCCTGTATGTCTAAGTGTGTAGCCTCAAAAGGGAACGCACAGGATAGTTTTCTCGCGACAGAATATGTAAGAATACCACGTTATAAGGAAATACAGTGTTGCAGAGTAAAGACAAATATGTACGTATTGGAAACACTTTATGAGAAGAAATAACGCATCGTATAAAATTAGCTTGTATCTCCTACACAACATGTGGTAACTCGAAAGGATTTGGTGTGGTGTGCACGTCTAAACGTGAAGCCTCAAAAGAGAACCCACAGGAGAATTTTCTTTCGTCAAAATTTGTCAGAAAACCACGTTTTAAGGAAATCCCGCATCGTGCGAAATTATCTTGTTTTTCATAAACAACACATTGTAACTCAAAAAGCTTTGGTGTTACCTGTATGTCTAAGTGTGTAGCCTCAAAAGGGAACGCACAGGATAGTTTTCTCTCGAAAGAATATGTAAGAAAACCACGTTTTAAGGAAATACAGTGTTGCAGAGTAAAGACAAATACGTACATATCGGAAACACTTTACAAGAAGAATTAAGGCATTGTACAAAATTAGCTTGTATCTCCTAAACAACACGTTGTAATTCGAAAAGATTTGGTGTGGCATGTACGTCTAAATATGTAGCCTCAAAAGAGAACCCACAGGAGAATTTTCTTTCGTCAAAATTTGTCAGAAAACCACGTTTTAAGGAAATCCCGCATCGTGCGAAATTATCTTGTTTTTCATAAACAACACATTGTAACTCGAAAAGCTTTGGTGTTACCTGTATGTCTAAGTGTGCAGCCTCAAAAGGGAACGCACAGGATAGTTTTCTCTCGAAAGAATATGTAAGAAAACCACGTTTTAAGGAAATACAGTGTTGCAGAGTAAAGACAAATACGTACATATCGGAAACACTTTACAAGAAGAATTAAGGCATTGTACAAAATTAGCTTGTATCTCCTAAACAACACGTTGTAATTCGAAAAGATTTGGTGTGGCATGTACGTCTAAATATGTAGCCTCAAAAGAGAACACACAGGAGAATTTTCTTTCGTCAAAATGTTTCAGAAAACCACGTTTTAAGCTAATCCCGCATCGTGCAAAATCATCTCCTTTTTCCTAAACAACATGTTGTAACTCGAAAAGCCTTGGTGTTGCGTGTATGTGTAAGGATGGAGCCTCAAAAGAGAAGGCACAGGAGAGTTTTCCCTGCGTGTAGCCTCAAAAGAGAACTCACAGTAGAGTTTTCTCTCGAAAGAATATGTAAGGATACCACATTACAAGGAAATACAGTGTTGCAGAGTAAAGACTAATACATATGTATTGGAAACACTTTATGAGAGAAATAACGCATCTTGCAAAATTAGCTTGTATGTCCTAAACAACACGTTGGAACTCGAAAAGATTTGGTGTGGCATGTACGTCTAAACGTGTAGCCTCAAAAGAGTACCCACAGGAGAGTTTTATTTCTTCAAAATTTGTCAGAAAACCACGTTTTAAGGAAATCCCGCATCGTGCGAAATTATGTTGTTTTTCCTAAATAACACGTTGTAACTCGAAAAGCTTTGGTGTTGTGTGTATATCTAAGCACGTAGCCTCAAAGGAGAATGCACAGGTGAGTTTTCTCTCGAAAGAATATGCAAGAATACCACGTTATAAGGAAATACAGTGTTGCAGAGTAAAGGCAAATATTTACGTAATGGAAACACTTAAACTTTATGAGAAGAAATAACGCTTCGTAAAAAAATTAGCTTGTATCTCCTAAACAACACGATGTAACTCGAAAAGATTTGATGTGGTGTGTACGTCTAAATGTGTAGCCTCCAAAGAGAACCCACAGGAGTATTTTCTTTCGTCAAAATTTGTCAGAAAACCACGTTTTAAGGAAATCCCGCATCGTGCTAAATTATCTTGTTTTTCCTAAACAACACATTGTAACTCGAAAAGCTTTGGTGTTGCGTGTATGTCAAAGCATGTAGCCTCAAAAGAGAACGCACAGGAGAGTTTTCTCTCGAAAGAATATGTAAGAATACCACGTTATAAGGAAATACAGTGTTGCAGAGTAAAGACAAATACGTACTTATTGGAAACACTTAAACTTTACGAGAAGAAATAAGGCATCGTAAAAAATTAGTATGTATCTCCTAAACATCACGTTATAACTCGAAAAGATTTGGTGTGGTGTGTACGTCTAAACGTGTAGCCTCAAACGAGAACCCACAGGAGAATTTTCGTTCATCAAAATTTGTCAGAAAACCACGTTTTAAGGAAATCCTGCATCGTGCGAAATTATCTTGTTTTTCCTAAGCAACACGTTGTAACGCAAAAACCTTTGGTGTTGTGTGTATGTCTAAGCGTGTAGCCTCAAAAGAGAATGCAAAGGAGAGTTTTTTTCTCGAAAGAATATATAAGAATACCACGTTATTAGGAAATACAGTGTTGCAGAGTAAAGACAAATATTTACGTATTGGAAAAACTTTACGAGAAGAAATAACGCATCTTACAAAATTAGCTTGTATCTCCTAAACAACACGTTGTAACTTAAAAAGATTTGGTGTGGCGTGTACGTCTAATCGTGTAGCCTCAAAAGAGAAACCATAGGAGAATTTTCATTGGTCAAAATTTGTCAGAAAACCACGTATGAAGGAAATACCGCATCATGCGAAATTATCTTGTTTTTCCTAAACAAAACGTTTTAACTCGAAAAGCTTTGGTGTTGCGTGTATGTCTAAGCGTGTAGCCCCAAAAGAGAACGCACAGGAGAGTTTTCTCTCGAAAGAATATGTAAGAATACCACGTTGTAAGGAAATACAGTGTTGCAGAGTAAAGGAAAATACATATGTATTGGAAACGCAACATCAAAGCTTTTCGAGTTGCAACGTGTTGTTTAGGAAAAGCAAGATAATTTCGCACGATGAGTGATTTCCTTAAAACATGGTTTTCTGAGAAATATTAACGAAAAAAAAATTCTCCTGTGGGTTATCTTTTGAGGCTACACGTTTAGACGTGCACGCCACACCAAATCTTTTCGAGTTACAAACTGTTGTTTAGGAGATACAAGCTAATTTTTTACGATGCTTTATTTCTTCTTGTAAGGTGTTTCCAATAGGTACGTATTTGCCTTTAGTCTGCAACACTGTATTTCCTTATAACGTGGTATTCTTACATATTCTTTCGAGAGAAAACTTTCCTGTGCGTCCTCTTTTGAGGCTACACGCTTAGACATACACGCAATACCAAAGATTTTCGCGTTACAACGTGTTGTTTAGGAAAAACAAGATAATTTCGCACGAAGAGGGATTTCCTTAATACGTGATTTTCTGACAAATTTTGACCAAAGAAAATTCTCCTATGGGTTCTCATTTGAGACTACACGTTTAGACGTACAGGCCACACCAAATCTTTTTAAGTTACAACATGTTGTTTAGGAGATACAAGCTAATTTTTTTACGATGCATTATTTCTTCTCGTAAAGTTTAAGTTTTTCCAATAAGTATGTATTTGCCTCTACTCTGCAACACTGTATTTCCTTATAACGTGGTATTCTTACATATTATTTCAAGAGAAAACTCTCCTGTGCGTTCTCGGATTTCCTTAAACCGTTGTGTTCTGACAAATTTTGAAGAAAGAAAATTCTCCTGTGGGTTCTCTTATGATGCTACACGTTTAGACATGCACACCACACCAAATCCTTTCGAGTTACCACGTGTTGTTTAGGAGATACAGGCTAATTTTGTACGATGTGTTATTTCTTCTAGTAAATTGTTTCCAATACGTACGTATTTGTCTTTCTCTGCAACACTGTATTTCCTTATAACGTGGTATTCTTACATATTCTTTCGAGGGAAAACTCTCCTGAGCATTCTCTTTTGAGGCTACATGTTTAGACATACAAGCAACAACAAAGCTTTTCGAGTTACAACGTGTTGTTTAGGAAAAACTAGATAATTTCGCACGATGAGAGATTTCCATAAACGTGGTTTTCTGAAAAATTTGACAATAGAAAGTTCTCCTGTGGGTTCTCTTTTGAGGCTACATGTTTAGACGTACACGCCACACCAAATCTGTTCGAGTTACAACGTGTTGTTTAGGAGATACAAGCTAATATTTTACAATGTGTTAATTCTTCTCATAAAGTGTTTCCAATACATACGTATTTGTCTTTCCTCTGCAACATTGTATTTCCTTATAACGTGGTATTCTTACATATTCTTTCGATAGAAAACTGTCCTGTGCGTTCCCTTTTGTGGCTACACACTTAGACATACAGGCAACACCAAAGCTATTCAAGTTACAACATGTAGTTTAGGAAAAATTTTGTACGATGCATTATTTCTTCTCGTAAAGTGTTTCCAATATGTACTTATTTGTCTTTACTCTGCAACACTGTATTTCCTTATAACGTGGTATTCTTACATATTCTTTTGAGAGAAAACTCTCCTGTGCATTCTCTTTTGAGGCTACACGCTTAGAAAAACACGCAACACCAAAGCTTTTCGAGTTACAACGTGTTGTTTAGGAAAAACAAGATAATTTCACACGATGTGAGATTTCCTTAAAACGTGGTTTCTGACAAATTTTGATGAAAGAAAATTCTCCTGTGGGTTCACTTTGGAGGCTACACGTTTAGACGTACGAGCCACACCAAATCTTTTCGAGTTACAACGTGCTGTTTAGGAAAAACAAGATAATTTCTCAGGATGCGAGATTTCCATAAAACGTGGTTTTCTGAAAAAATTTTGACGTAAGAAAGTTCTCCTGTGGGTTCTCTTATGAGGCTACACGTTTACACGTACACGCCGCACCAAATTCTTTCGAGTTACAAGGTGTTGTTTAGGAGATACAAGCTAATTTTGTACCATGCGTTATTTCTTCTCATAAAGTATTTAAAATACGTACCTATTTATCTTTAATCTGCAACACTTTATTTCCTTATAACGTGGTATTCTTACATATTCTTTCTTTTTTTTCTTTTTTTTTTCTTTTTCTTTTTTTTTTAGGCTTGATACAATTTATTTGCTTTTCTTTAGAATTTTTTTTATTGTTATTTTTTTTATTCGTACGATGCGGGATTTCCTTAAGACGTGGTTTTCTGACAAGTTCTAAGGAAAGAAAATTCTCCTGTGGGTTCTCTTATGAGGCTAAGCATTTAGACCTACACGCCACACCAAATCCTTTCGAGTTACAAGGTGTTGTTTAGGAGATACAAGCTAATTTTGTAACATGCATTAATTCTTCTCATAAAGTATTTACAATCTGTACCTATTTATCTTTACTCTGCAACACTGTATTTACTTATAACGTGGTATTCTTACATATTCTTTCGAGAGAAAACTCTCCTCTGCATTCTGTTTTGAGGCTACACGCGTAGACATACACGCCACACCAAAGCTTTTCGTGTTACAACATTTTGTTTGTGAAAAACAAGATAATTTCGCAGGATGCGAGATTTCCTTAAAACGTGGTTTCTGACAAATTTTCATGAAAGAAAATTCTCCTGTGGGTTCTCTTTTGAGGCTACACGAAGAAATAATGCATCGTTCAAAATTAGCTTGTATCTCCTAAACAACACGTTGTAACTCAAAAAGATTTGGTGTGGCGTGTACATCTAAACGTGTAGCCTCAAAAGAGAACCCACAGGAGAGTTTTCTCTCGAGAGAACATGTAAGAATACCACGTTATAAGGAAATACAGTGTTGCAGAATAAAGACAAATATGTACACATTGTAAACACTTTACGAGAAGAAATAACGCATCATACAAAATTAGCTTGTATCTCCTAAACAACACGTTGTAACTCGAAAAGATTTGGTGTGGCATGTACGTCTAAATGTGTAGCCTCAAAAGAGAACCCACAGGAGAATTTTTGTTCGTCAAAATATGTCAGAAAACCACGTTTTAAGGAAATCCCGCATCGTGTGAAATTATCTTGTTTTTCTTAAACAACACGTTGTAACTTGAAAAGATTTGGTGTTGCGTGTATGTCTAAGCATGTAGCCTCAAAAGCGAATGCACAGGAGAGTTTTCTCTTGAAAGAAGATGTAAGAATACCACGTTCTAGGAAATACAGTGTTGTAGACTAAAGACAAATATGTACGTATTGGAAACACTTTTAGAGATGAAATAATGCATCGTTCAAAATTAGCTTGTATCTCCTTAACAACACGTTGTAACTCGAAACGATTTGGTGTGGCGTGTACGACTAAACGTGTAGTCTCAAAAGAGAATCCAGAGGAGAATTTTCTTTCTTCAAAATGTTTCAGAAATCACGTTTTTAGGAAATCCCGCATTGTGCGAAATTATCTTGATTTTCCTAAACTACACGTTGTAACTCGAAAAGCTTTGGTGTTACGTGTATGTCTAAGGGTGTAGTCTCAAAAGAGAACGCAGAGGAGAGTTATCTCTCGAAAGAATATGTAAGAATACCACGTTATAAGGAAATACAGTATTGCGGAATAAAGACAAATACGTATGTATTGGAAACACTTTACGAGAAGAAATAAAACATCGTTCAAAATTAGTTTGTATCTCCTAAACAACACGTTGTAACTCGAAAAGATTTGGTGTGGCGTGTATGTCTAAGCGTGTAGCCTCAAAAGAGAACGCACAGGAGAGTTTTCTCTCGAAAGAATATTTAAGAATACCACGTTATAAGGAAATACAGTGTTGCAGAATAAAGACAAATACGTACATATTGGAAACAGTTTATGAGAAGAAATAACGCATCATACAAAATTAGCTTGTGTCTCCTAAACAACACATTGTAACTCGAAAAGAGTTGGTGTGGCATGTACGTCTAAATGTGTAGCCTCAAAAGAGAACCCACAGGAGAATTTTCTTTCGTCAAAATATGTCAGAAAACCACGTTTTACGGTAATCCCGCATCGTGTGAAATTATCTTGTTTTTCCTAAACAACACGTTGTAACTTGAAAAGCTTTGGTGTTGCGTGTATGTCTAAGCGTGTATCCTCAAAAGCGAACGTACAGGAGTGTTTTCTCTCGAAATAAGATGTAAGAATACCACGTTCTAAGGAAATACAGCGTTGCAGACTAAAGACAAATAGGTACTTATTGGAAACACTTTTAGAGATGAAATAACGCATCGTTCAAAATTAGCTTGTATCTCCTAAACAACACGTTGTAACTCGAAAAGATTTGGTGTGGCGTGTACGTCTAAATGTGTAGCCTCAAAAGAGAACCCACAGGAGAATTTTCTTTCATCAAAATTTTTCAGAAATCACGTTTTTAGGAAATCCCGCATTGTGCGAAATTATCTTGTTTTTCCTAAACAACACGTTGTAACTCGAAAAGCTTTGGTGTTACATGTATGTCTAAGCATGTAGCCTCAAAAGAGAACCCACAGGAGAGTTTTCTCTCGAAAGAATATGTAAGAATACCACGTAATAAGGATACGGTGTTGCAGAGGAAAGAGAAATACTTATGTATTGGAAAAACTTAATGAGAAGAAATAACGCATGGTAAAAAATTAGCTTGTATCTCCTAAACAACACGTTGTAACTCGAAAAGATTTGGTGTGATGTTTACATCTAAACGTGTAGCCTCAAAAGAGAACCCACAAGAGAATTTTCTTTCGTCAAATTTTTTTCAGAAAACCACGTTTTAAGGAAGTCCTGCATCGTGCGAAATCATCTTGTTTTTCCTAAACAACACGTTGTAACTCGAAAAGCTTTGGTGTTGCGTGTATGTCTAAGCGTGTAGCCTCAAAAGAGAAGGCACAGTAGTGTATTCTCTCGAAAGAATATGTAAGAATACCACGTTATAAGGAAATACAGTGTTGCAGAGTAAAGACAGATACTTACTTATTGGAAACACTTTACGAGAAGGAATAATACATAGTACAAAATTAGCTTGTATTTCCTAAACAACACGTTGTAACTCGAAGGATTTGGTGTGGCATGTAATTTGAAACTTGTAGCCTCAAAAGAGAACCCACAGGAGAATTTTCTTTTGTCAATATTTGTCAGAAAACCACGTTTTAAGGAAATCCCGCATTGTGCGAAATTATCTTGTTTTTCCTAAACAACACGTTATAACTCGAAAAGCTTTGGTGTTGCGTGTATGTCTAAACGTGTGGCCTCAAAAGAGAACGGACAGGAGAGTTTTCTCTCGAAAGAATATATAAGAATACCACGTTATAAGGAAATACAGTGTTGCAGAGTAAAGACAAATACGTATGTATGGGAAACACTTTACGAGAAGAAATAACACATCGTAAAAAATTAGCTTGTATCTCCTAAACAACACGTGGTAACTCGAAAAGATTCAGTGTGGCGTGTACGTCTAAACCTGTAGCCTCAAAAGAGAAGACACAGTAGAATTTTCTTTCGTCAAAATTTGTCAGAAAACCACGTTTTAAGGAAATCCCGCATCGTGCGAAATTATCTTGTTTTTCCTAAACAACACGTTGTAACTCGAAAAGCTTTGGTGTTGCGTGTATGTCTAAGCGTGTAGCCTCTAAAGAGAACTCCCAGGAGAATTTTCTCTTGAAAGAACATGTAAGAATACAATGTTATAAGGAAATAGAGTGTTGCAGAGTAAAGACAAATGCGTACTTATTGGAAACACTTTAAGAGAAGAAATAACACATAGTACAAAATTAGCTTGTATCTCCTAAACGCTTGGTAACTGGAAAGGATTTGGTGTGGCGTGCACGTCTAAACGTGTAGCATCAAAAGAGAACCCACAGGAGAATTTTCTTTCCTCAAAATTTGTCAGAACACAATGGTTTAAGGAAATCCCGCATTGTGCGAAATTATCTTGTTTTTCATAAACAACACGTTGTAATTCGAAAAGCATTGGTGTTGCCTGTATGTCTAAATGTGTAGCCTCAAAAGGGAATGCAAAGGATAGTTTTCTCTCGAAAGAATATGTAAGAATACCATGTTATAAGGAAATACAGTGTTGCAGAGTAAAGACAAATACGTACGTTTTGGAAACACTTTACGAGAAGAATTAACGCATCGTACAAAATTAGCTTGTATCTCCTAAACAACACCTTGTAACTCGAAAAGGTTTGGCGTGGCGTGTACTTCTAAACATGTAGCCTCAAAAGAGAACCCACAGGAGAATTTTCTTTCGTCCAAATTTTTCAGAAAACCACGTTTTAAGGAAATCCCCCATCGTGCGAAATCATCTTCTTTTTCCTAAACAACATGTTGTAACTCGAAAAGCTTTGGTGTTGCGTGTATGTGTAAGCGTGGAGCCTCAAAAGAGAAGGCACAGGAGAGTTTTCTCTCGAAAGAATATGTAAGAATCCCACGTTATAAGGAAATACAATTTTGCAGATTAAAGACAAATAAGTACAGATTGGAAACACTTTAGGAGAAGAAAGAATGCATCTTAAAAAATTAGCTTGTATCTCCTAAACAACATGTTGTAACTCGAAAAGATTTGGTGTGACGTGTACGTCTAAACGTGTAGCCTCAAAAGAGAACCCCAGGAGAATTTTCTTTCTTTCTTTTTTTTTTTACGTTTTTTAAATTAAATATTTTCTTTATTTACATTTTAAATATTATCTGCATTCCTGGTTTCCCCTCTGAAAACACACTATCCCATAACCCCTTCTCCCTGCTCACCAACCCATCCACTCCCACTCCTTTTTTTTTTGTCTTATTTTTTTTTAGTGTTAACTTTTTTTTATTCGATATAATTTATTTACATTTCAAATGATTTCCCCTTTTCTAGCCCCCCCACTCCCCGAAAGTCCCGAAAGCCCCCTTCTCTTCCCCTGTCCTCCCATCTACCCCTTCCCACTTCCCCGTTCTGGTTTTGCTAAATACTGTTTCACTGAGTCTTTCCAGAACCAGGGGCCACTCCTCCTTTCTTCTTGTACCTCATTTGATGTGTGGATTATGTTTTGGGTATTCCAGTTTTCTAGGTTAATATCCACTTATTAGTAAGTGCATACCATGATTCACCTTTTGAGTCTGGGTTACCTCACTTAGTATGATATTCCCTAGCTCCATCCATTTGCCTAAGAATTTCATGAATTCATTGTTTCTAATGGCTGAATAGTGCTCCACTGTGTAGATATACCACATTTTTTGCATCCACTCTTCTGTTGAGGGATACCTGGGTTCTTTCCAGCATCTGGCAATTATAAATAGGGCTGCTATGAACATAGTAGAACATGTATCCTTATTACATGGAGGGGAGTCTTCTGGGTATATGCCCAGGAGTGGTATAGCAGGATCTTCTGGAAGTGAGGTGCCCAGTTTTCGGAGGAACCGCCAGACTGATTTCCAGAGTGGTTGTACCAATTTGCAACCCCACCAGCAGTGGAGGAGTGTTCCTCTTTCTCCACACCCTCTCCAACACCTGCTGTCTCCTGAATTTTTAATCTTAGCCATTCTGACTGGTGTAAGATGAAATCTTAGGGTTGTTTTGATTTGCATTTCCCTGATGACTAATGAAGTTGAGCATTTTTTAAGATGCTTCTCCGCCATCCGAAGTTCTTCAGGTGAGAATTCTTTGTTTAACTCTGTACCCCATTTTTTAATAGGGTTGTTTGGTTTTCTGGAGTCTAACTTCTTGAGTTCTTTATATATATTGGATATTAGCCCTCTATATGATGTAGGATTGGTGAAGATCTTTTCCCAATTTGTTGGTTTCCGATTTTTCCTCTTGATGGTGTCCTTTGCCTTACAGAAACTTTGTAATTTCATGAGGTCCCATTTGTCAATTCTTGCTCTTAGAGCATACGCTATTGGTGTTCTGTTCAGAAACTTTCTCCCTGTACCGATGTCCTCAAGGTTCTTCCCCAGTTTCTTTTCTATTAGCTTCAGAGTGTCTGGCTTTATGTGGAGGTCCTTGATCCATTTGGATTTGAGCTTAGTACAAGGAGACAAGGATGGATCAATTCGCATTCTTCTGCATGCTGACCTCCAGTTGAACCAGCACCATTTGTTGAAAAGGCTATCTTTTTTCCATTGGATGTTTTCAGCCTCTTTGTCAAGGATCAAGTGGCCATAGGTGTGTGGGTTCATTTCTAGATCTTCAATCCTGTTCCATTGATCCTCCTGTCTGTCACTGTACCAACACCATGCAGTTTTTAACACTATTGCTCTGTAGTATTGCTTGAGGTCAGGGATACTGATTCCCCCAGATTTTCTTTTGTTGCTGAGAATAGTTTTAGCTATCCTGGGTTTTTTGTTGTTCCAGATGAATTTGATAATTGCTCTTTCTAACTCTGTGAAGAATTGAGTTGGGATTTTGATGGGTATTGCATTGAATCTGTATAGTGCTTTAGGCAGAATGGCCATTTTAACTATATTGGTTCTACCGATCCATGAGCATGGGAGGTTTTCGCATTTTTTGAGGTCTTCTTCCATTTCCTTCTTCAGAGTCTTGAAGTTCTTGTCATACAGATCTTTCACATGTTTGGTAAGGGTCACCCCAAGATACTTTATACTGTTTGAGGCTATTGTGAAGGGGGTCATTTCCCTAATTTCTTTCTCAGCCTGCTTATCCTTTGAGTATAGGAAGGCCACTGATTTGCTTGAGTTGATTTTATAACCTGCCACTTTGCTGAAGTTGTTTATCAGCTGTAGGAGCTCTCTAGTGGAGTTCTTTGGGTCACTTAGGTAGACGATCATGTCGTCTGTAAATAATGATAGTTTGACTTCTTCCTTTCCAATTTGTATCCCTTTGACCTCCTTATGTTGTAGAATTGCCCGAGCTAGTACCTCAAGTACAATATTGAAAAGATAAGGAGAAAGGGGGCAGCCTTGTCTGGTCCTTGATTTCAGTGGGATTGCTTCAAGTTTCTCTCCATTTAGTTTGATGCTGGCTACCGGTTTGCTGTATATTGCTTTTACTATGTTTAGGTATGGGCCTTGAATTCCTGTTCTCTCCAAGACTTTAAGCATGAAGGGATGCTGAATTTTGTCAAATGCTTTTTCAGCATCCAATGAAATGACCATGTGGTTTTGTTCTTTGAGTTTGTTTATGTAGTGGATTGTATTGATGGATTTCCGTATATTGAACCAACCCTGCATTCCCGGGATAAAGCCTACTTGATCATGGTGGATGATCGTTTTGATGTGTTCTTGGATTCGGTTAGCAAGAATTTTATTGAGTATTTTTGCATCGATGTTCATAAGGGAAATTGGTCTGAAGTTCTCTTTCTTTGTTGGATCTTTTTGTGGCTTTGGTATCAGCGTAATTGTGGCTTCGTAGAAGGAATTGGGTAGTGTTCCTTCTGTTTCTATTTTGTGGAATAGTTTGAAGAGTATTGGTGTTAACTCTTCTTTGAAGGTCTGGTAGAATTCTGCACTGAAGCCATCTGGTCCTGTGCTTTTTTTGGTTGGAAGACTTTCTATGACTCCTTCTATTTCTTTAGGCATTATGGGACTGTTTAGATGGTCTAGTTGGTCCTGATTTAATTTTGGTATTTGGTATCTGTCAAGGAAATTGTCCATTTCCTCCAGATTCTCCAGTTGTGTTGAGTACAGGCTCTTGTAGTAGGATCTGATGATTTTTTGGATTTCCTCAGTTTCCGTTGTTATATCTCCCTTTTCATTTCTAAGTTTGTTAATTTGGATACTTTCTCTGTGCCCTTTGGTCAGTCTGGCTAAGGGTTTATCTATCTTGTTGATTTTCTCAAAGAACCAGCTCCTGGTTTTGTTGATTTTTTGTATGGTTCTCTTTGTTTCTACTTGATTGATTTCGGCCCTGAGTTTGATGATTTCCTGCCTTCTACTCCTCCTGGGTGAAATAGCTTCTTTTTGTTCTAGGGCTTTCAGGTGTGTCATTAAGCTGGTAATGTATGCTCTCTCCATTTTCTTTTTGGAGGCACTCAGGGCTATGAGTTTTCCTCTTAGCACTGCTTTCATTGTGTCCCATAGATTTGGGTATGTTGTGTTTTCATTTTTATTGTGTTCTAAAAAGTCTTTAATTTCTTTCTTTATTTCTTCCTTGACCAAGGTATCATTGAGTAGAGTATTGTTCAGTTTCCACGTGTATGTGGGTTTTCTGTTGTTTCTGTTGCTATTGAAGACCACTTTTACTCCATAGTGATCAGATAGGAGGCATGGTATTAGTTCTATCTTCTTATATTTGTTGAGGTCTGTCTTGTGACCAATTATATGGTCGATTTTGGAGAAGGTACCATGAGGTGCTGAGAAAAAGGTATATTCTTTTGTTTTAGGATAGAATGTTCTATATATATCTGTTAAATCTAATTGGTCCAAAGCTTCAATTAGTTTCATTGTGTCCCTGTTTAGTTTCTGTTTTCCTGATCGGTCCATTGAGGAAAGTGCAGTGTTGAAGTCACCCACAATTATTGTGTTAGGTGCAATGTGTGCTTTTAGTTTTAATAAAGTTTCTTTTACGAAAGAGGGTGCCCTTGCATTTGGGGCATAGATGTTCAGGATTGACAGTTCTTCTTTTTGTATTTTTCCTTTGCCCAGCAAGAAGTGTCCCTCAGGGTCTCTTTTGATGACTTTGGGTTGAAAGTCAATTTTATCTGATATTAAAATGGCTACTCCAGCTTGTTTCCTGAGACCATTTGCTTGTAAAATTTTCTTCCAGCCTTTTACTCTAAGGTAGTGTTTGTCTTTGACCCTGAGGTGTGTTTCCTGTAAGCAGCAAAATGTAGGGTCCTGTTTACGTATCCATTCAGTTAGTCTGTGTCTTTTTGTTGGGGCATTAAGTCCATTGATGTTAAGAGATATTAAGGAATAGTGATTGTTACTTCCTATCATTTTTGACGTTATTTTTTAAATTTGAATGCTTAACTTCTTTTGGGTTTGATGAAAGGTTACTATCTTGCTTTTTCCAGGGTGAAGTTTCCCTCCTTGTATTGGTGTTGTCTTCCTATTATCCTTTTTAGGGCCGGGTTTGTGGATAGATATTGGGTAAACTTGGTTTTGTCATGAAATATCTTAGTTTCTCCATCTATGGTGATTGAGAGTTTTGCTGGATATAGTAGTTTTGGTTGGCATTTGTGTTCTCTTAGAGTCTGCATGAGATCTGCCCAGGACCTTCTAGCCTTCATAGTCTCCGGTGAAAAGTCTGCTGTGATTCTGATAGGTCTTCCTTTATATGTTACTTGGCCTTTTTCTCTTACTGCCTTTAGTATTCTTTCTTTGTTTAGAACATTTGGTGTTTTGATTATTATGTGACGGGAAGTATTTCTGTTCTGGTCCAGTCTGTTTGGAGTTCTGTAGGCTTCTTGTATATTCATGGGCATCTCTCTCTTTAGGTTAGGGAAGTTTTCTTCCATAATTTTATTGAAGATATTTGCTGGCCCTTTAAGTTGTAAATCTTCACTCTCATCTATGCCTATAATCCTTAGGTTTGGTCTTCTCATTGTGTCCTGGATTTCCTGGATATTTTGGGTTACAAGCTTTTTGCATTTTGCATTTTCTTTAACTGTTGAGTCCATGGTTTCTATGGAATCTTCAGCATCTGAGATTCTTTCTTCTATCTCTTGTATTCTGTTGTTGATATTTGCATCTCTGTCCCCTGATTTCTTCCCAAGGCTTTCTATCTCCAAAGTTGTCTCCCTTTGAGTTTTCTTAGTTGTTTCTACTTCTGATTTTAGATCCTGGATGGTTTTGCTTAGCTCCTTCACTTGCATGTTTGTGTTTTCCTGTAATTCTTTAAGAGATTTTTGTCTTTCCTCTTTCATGAGCTCAGCCTGTTGACCAAAGTTCTCCTGTATTTCTTTAAGTGTTTTTTTGCATTTCCTCCTTGTTGGCTTTTGTATTCTCCTGGATTTCTTTCAATGATTTTTGTGTTTCCCTTGCAAGGGCTTCTAACTTTTGATCCATTTTCTCCTGAATTTCTTTAAGTATGTCCTTCATGTGTTCCTGTACCAGCATCATGACCAGTGATTTTAAATCCAAATCTTGTTTTACTGGTGTGATGGGGTATCCAGGACATGTTGGTAGAGGAGAATTGGGTTCAGATGTTGCCATATTGCCTTGATTTCTGTTAGTGACGTTCCTGCGTTTGCCTTTTGCCATCTAGTTCTCACTGGTGTTAGTTTGTCTTGTCAGTGCTGGACTCACCAGTGCAAGCTGCCCCTTCCCCGTTGGGCTCTGGTGCACAGCTTACCTCCTGCACTGCTTGTAGACAGGGTGCTGCTGCCCAGGCTGTTCAGATCCCAAAGCAGGCACCCGAAGGCTCCTGCTGGGGCCCGCTGGATTCACTGGAGCACACTGACTTCTCCCAGCTGGCCGCCCGGAAACCCAGCTAGCCACTTGCAGGACTTGGAGATGTGGTGCTGCCGCCCAGGCTGATCTGGGCAGCAGATCTCCCAATCGGGTTGGTGCACACAAGGCTATCCTAGCTGCTCAGGCCCTGAGTCTAGGCAAAAGCCTGGCAGGCCAATGTCGGTGCAAAGTTCCCCTCAGCTGTGGGTGTTAATTGGGTGTGTCAGGTGGCTAGGATGGTGGCGTGTGCGAGTTCCCTGAGAGTGCTGGGAGAGTCTGCTGGGCTAACAACCTCCTGGCTGGGTCAGCACACAGATGGCCCAACGAGCAGCCCAGGGCCTGGGGGTCAGTCCAGGGCCTGACCGTCTGAGACCCCTGCTATGTCCGCCTCGGGCTATGCCTGTTAGCTGGTTTGGTTTTGCCTGCTAGGTCTCTCTGGCTTCCCGTAGGCAAAATGGTGGTGGTGCGCAAACTGGCCCGGATAAACAACCTCCTGGCCGGGTCGGCACACAGATGGCCCACCGAGCAGCCCAGGGCCTGGGGGCAGTCCAGGGACTGACCGTCTGAGACCCCTGCTATGTCCGCCTCGGGCTATGCCTGTTAGCCGGTTTGGTTTTGCCTGCTAGGTCTCCCTGGCTTCCCCCAGGCAAAATGGTGGTGGTGCGCGCGCCGGCCCTGGAGGAAAAAAACCTCCTGGCCGGGTTTGCACCCCGGTGGACCCCCGATCAGCTCAGGGCCTGGGTGCAGGCCAACGCCCGTCGGGCTTAGACCCCCGCGATGTTGTTCTCGGGTTATATTTGCGTACCTCAGTCTGATTTCTCTGGCGACCGAGAACCAATATGGAGCCCTCGTAACTGACTGGCGGGAGGCAGAGTTCTGATGTGGCTTCCGTGTGGTGAAAGGCACCGTAAATCCGCCGCTGCTTGCAGCCTGACTGGCCAGCGATGGCCAGTGGTCGTGGGCACCGGGTCTGCCTGGACCCTGTCCGCTTGGTTCTACTGCTGATGGCCCTTCCTCTGGACCAGCCGCTGCTGCTGCTACTGCTGCTGCTGCCGCCGCTCCCAGGCCCAAGAATTTTCTTTCATCAAAATTCGTCAGAAACCACGTTTTAAGGAAATCTCGCATCGTGTGAAATTATCTTGTTTTTCATAAACAACACATTGTAAATCGAAAAGCTTTGGTGTTGCGTGTATGTCTAAGCGTGTAGCCTCAAAAGAGAACGCACAGGAGAGTTTTCTCTCGAAAGAAAATGTAGGAATACCACGTTATAAGGAAATACAGTGTTGCAGAGTAAAGACAAATACGTACATATTGGAAACACTTTAAGAGAAGAAATAACGCATCGTACAAAATTAGCTTGTATCTCCTAAACAAAACTTTGTAACTCGAAAAGATTTGGTGTGGCTCATACCTCTACAAGTGTAGCCTCAAAAGAGAACCCACAGGAGGAAATTCTTTCGTTAAAATTTTTCAGAAAACCACGATTTATGGAAATCTCGCATCATGCGAAATTATCTTGTTTTTTCCTAAACAACACGTTGTAACTCGAAAAGCTTTGGTGTTGCGTGTTTGTCTAAGCATGTAGCCTCGAAAGTGAATGCACAGGAGAGTTTTCCCTCGAAAGAATATGTAAGAATACCACGTTATAAGGAAATACAGTGTTGCAGAGTAAAGACAAATTCGTACGTATTGGAAACACTTTATGAGAAGAATTAACGCATCTTACAAAATTAGCTTGTATCTCCTAAACCAAACGTTGTAACTCGAAAGGATTTGGTGTGGCGTGTACATCTAAACATGTAGCCTCAAAAGAGAACCCACAGGAGAATTTTCTTTCGTCAAAATTTTTCAGAAAACCACGTTTTAAGGAAATCCCGCATCGTGCGAAATTATCTTGTTTTTCCTAAACAACACGTTGTAACTCGAAAAGCTTTGGTGTTGCGTGTATGTCTAAGCATGTAGCCTCAAAAGAGAAGGCACAGGAGAGTATTCTCTTGAAAGAATATGTAAGAATACCACGTTATAAGGAAATACAGTGTTGCAGAGTAAAGACAGATACTTACTTATTGGAAACACTTTACGAGAAGGAATAATACATCGTAAAAAATCAGCTTGTATTTCCTAAACAACACGTTGTAACTCGAAGGATTTGGTGTGGCGTGTAAGTTGAAACGTGTAGCCTCAAAAGAGAACCCACAGGAGAATTTTCTTTCGTCAAAATTTGTCAGAAAACCACGTTTTAAGGAAATCCCGCATTGTGCGAAATTATCTGGTTTTTCCTAAACAACACATTGTAATTCGAAAAGCTTTGGTGTTGCGTGTATGTCTAAACGTGTGGCCTCAAAGGAGAACGCACAGGACAGTTTTCTATTGAAAGAATATGTAAGAATACCACGTTATAAGGAAATACAATGTTGCAGAGTAAAGACAAATATGTATGTATTGGAAACACTTTATGAGAAGAATTAACGCATTGTAAAAAATTAACTTGTATCTCCTAAACAATACGTTGTAACTCGAACAGATTTGGTGTGGCGTGTACGTCTAAACATGTAGCCTCAAAAGAGAACCCACAGGAGAATTTTCTTTCGTCAAAATTTTTCAGAAAACCACGTGTTAAGGAAATCCCCCATCGTGCGAAATCATCTTCTTTTTCCTAAACAACATGTTGTAACTTGAAAAGCTTTGGTGTTGCGTGTATGTGTAAGCATGGAGCCTCAAAAGAGAAGGCACAGGAGAGTTTTCTCTCGAAAGAATATGTAAGAATACCACGTTATAAGGAAATACAATTTTGCAGAGTAAAGACAAATAAGTACATATTGGAAACACTTTATGAGAAGGAAGAATGGATCGTAAAAAATTAGCTTGTATCTCCTAAACAACACGTTGTAACTCGAAAAGATTTGGTGTGACGTGTATGTCTAAACGTTTAGCCTCAAAAGAGAACCCACAGGAGAATTTTCTTTCATCAAAATTTGTCAGAAACCACGTTTAAAGGAAATCTCGCATCGTGCGAAATTATCTTGTTGTTCCTAAACAACACGTTGTAAATCGAAAAGCTTTGGTGTTGCGTGTATGTCTAAGCTTGTAGCCTCAAAAGAGAATGCACAGTAGAGTTTTCTCTTGAAAGAATATGTAGGAATACCACGTTATAAGGAAATACAGTGTTGCAGAGTAAAGACAACTACGTACGTATTGGAAACACGTTAAGAGAAGAAATAACGCATCGTACAAAATTAGCTTGTATCTCCTAAAGAACACTTTGTAACTCGAAAAGATTTGGTGTGGCTCGTACCTCTAGAAGTGGAGCCTCAAAAGAGAACCCACAGGAGAACTTTCTTTCATCAAAATATTTCAGAAAACCACGTTTTATGGAAATCTCGCATCGTGCGAAATTATCTTGTTTTTCCTAAACAACATGTTGTAACTCGAAAAGCTTTGGCGTTGCGTGTATGTCTACACGTGTAGCCTCAAAAGAGAACGCACAGGAGCGTTTTCCCTCGAAAGAATATGTAAGAATACCACGTTATATGGAAATACAATGTTGCAGAGTAAAGGCAAATAAGTACATATTGGAAACACTTAGGAGAAGAAATAACGCATCTTACAAAATTTGCTTGTATCTCCTAAACAACACGTTGTAACTCGAAAAGATTTGGTGTGGCTCGTACGTCTACACGTGTACCCTCAAAAGAGAAACCACAGGATAACTTTCTTTCGTCAAAATTTGTCAGAAAACCACGTTTTAAGGAAATCCCGCTTCGTGCAAAATTATCTTGTTTTTCATAAACAACATGTTGTAACTCAAAAAGCTTTGGTGTTTCGTGTATGTCTAAGCCTGTAGCCTCTAAAGAGAACGCACAGGAGAGTTTTCTCTCGAAATAACATGTAAGAATACAACGTTATAAGGAAATACAGTGTTGCAGAGTAAAGACAAATACGTAATTATTGGAAACACTTTACGAGAAGAAATAACGCATCGTAGAAAATTAGCTTGTTTCTCCTAAGCAACACGTGGTAACTCGAAAGGATTTAGTGTGGCATGTATGTCTAAACGTGGAGCCTCAAAAGAGAACCCACAGGAGAATTTTCATTCGTCAAAATTTGTCATAAAACCACGTTTTAAGGAAATCCCGCATCGTGCGAAATAATCTTGTTTTTCATAAACAACACGTTGTAACTCTAAAAGCATTGATGTTGCCTGTATGTCTAAGTGTGCAGCCTCAAAAGGGAACGCACAGGATACTTTTCTCTCGAAAGAATATGTAAGAATACCACGTTATAAAGAAATACAGTGTTGCAGAGTAAAGACAAATACGTATGTATTGGAAACACTTTATGAGAAGAATTAACGCATCGTACAAAATTAGCTTGTATCTCCAAAACAACACGTTGTAACTCGAAAAGATTTGGTGTGGCGTGTACATCTAAACATGTAGCCTCAAAAGAGAACCCACAGGAGAATTTTCTTTCGTCAAAATTTTTCAGAAAACCACGTTTTAAGGAAATCCCGCATCGTGCGAAATCATCTTCTTTTTCCTAAACAACATGTTGTAACTCGAAAAGCGTTGGTGTTGCGTGTATGTGTAAGCGTGGAGACTCAAAAGAGAAGGCACAGGAGAGTGTTCTCTTGAAAGAATATGTAAGAATACCACGTTAAAAGGAAATACAATTTTGCAGAGTAAAGACAAATAAGTACATATTGGAAACACTTTACGAGAAGAAATAATGCATCGTAAAAAATGAGCTTGTATCTCCTAAACAACACGTTGTAACTCGAAAAGATTTGGTGTGTCATGTACGTCTAAAAGTGTAGCCTCAAACGAGAACCCACAGGAGAATTTTCTTTCATCAAAATTTGTCTGAAACCACTTTTTAAGGAAATAGCGCATCGTGCGAAATTATCTTGTTTTTCCTAAACAACACGTTGTAACTCAAAAAGCTTTGGTGTTGCGTGTATGTCTAAGCATGTAGCCTCAAAAGAGAATGCACAGGAGAGTTTTCTCTCGAAAGAATATGTAAGAATACCACGTTATAAGGAAATACAGTGTTGCAGAATAAAGACAACTACGTATGTATTGGAAGCACTTTAAGAGAAGAAATAACGCATTGTACAAAATTAGCTTGTATCTCCTAAACAACACATTGTAACTCGAAAAGATTTGGTGTGGCTCGTACCTCTACATGTGTAGCCTCAAAAGAGAACCCAGAGGAGAACTTTCTTTCGTCAAAATTTGTCTGAAAACCACGTTTTATGGAAATCTCGCATTGTGCGAAATTATCTTCTTTTTCCTAAACAACACGTTGTAACTCGAAAAGCTTTGGCGTGCGTGTTCGTCTAAGCATGTAGCCTCAAAAGAGCATGCACAGGAGAGTTTTCCCTCGAAAGAATATGTAAGAATACCACGTTATAAGAAAATACAGTGTTGCAGAGTAAAGATAAATAACGACATATTGGAAACAATTTAGGGAAGAAATAACGCATCGTACAAAATTTGCTTGTATCTCCTAAACAACATGTTATAACTCGAAAATATTTGGTGTGGCTCATACTTCTACACTTGTAGCCTCAAAAGAGAACCAACAGGAGAACTTTTTTTCGTCAAAATTTGTCAAAGTACCACTTTTTAAGGAATTCCCGCATCGTGCAAAATTATCTTGTTTTTCCTAAACAACACGTTGTAACTCGAAAAGCTTTGGTGTTGCGTGTATGTCTGAGCATGTTGCCTCTAAAGACAATGCACAGGAGAGTTTTCTCTCAAAAGAACATGTAATAATACAACGTTAAAAGGAAATACAGTGTTGCAGAGTAAAGACAAATACGTACGTATTGGAAACACTTTACGAGAAGAAATAACGCATCATACAAAATTAGCTTGTATCTCCTAAACAACACGTGGTAACTCTAAAGGATTTGGTGTGGCGTGTACGTCTAAATGTGTAGCCCCAAAAGTGAACCGACAGGAGAATTTTCTTTCGTCAAAATTTGTCAGAAAACCACGTTTTAAGGAAATCCTGCATCGTGCGAAATTATCTTGTTTTTCCT
The DNA here is from genome assembly GCF_947179515.1 of Apodemus sylvaticus. Classification (NCBI taxonomy): domain Eukaryota; kingdom Metazoa; phylum Chordata; class Mammalia; order Rodentia; family Muridae; genus Apodemus; species Apodemus sylvaticus. Next base: position 141,969 of record NW_026263156.1, read on the forward strand.
AAACAACATGTTGTAACTCGAAAAGCTTTGGTGTTGCCTGTATGTCTAAGTGTGTAGCCTCAAAAGAGAACGCACAGGATAGTTTTCTCTCGAAATAATATGTAAGAATACCACGTTATAAGGAAATACAGTGTTGCAGAGCAGACAAATATGTACATATTGGAAACACTTTACGAGAAGAAGTAACGCATCGTAGAAAATTAGCTTGTATCTCCTAAACAAAACGTTGTAACTCGAAAAGATTTGGTGCGGCGTGTACGTCTAAACGTGTAGCCTCAAAAGAGAACCCACAGGAGAATTTTCTTTCGTCAAAATTTTTCAGAAAACCACGTTTTAAGGAAATCCCGCATCGTGACAAATCATCTTCTTTTTCCTGAACAACATGTTGTAACTCGAAAAGCTTTGGAGTTGGGTGTATGTCTAAGCTTGTAGCCTCAAAAGAGAATGCACAGGAGAGTTTTCTCTCGAAAGAATTTGTAAGAATACCATGTTATGAGAAAATACAGTGTTGCAGAATAAAGACAAATACGTACGTATTGGAAACACTTTAAGAGAGGAAATAACACATCGTACAAAATTATCTTGTATCTCCTAAACAACAATTGGAACTCGAAAAGATTTGTTGTGGCTCGTACTTCTACACGTGTAGCCTCAAAAGAGAACCCACAGGAAAACTTTCTTTCGTCAAAATTTTTCAGAAAACCACGTTTTATGGAAATCTCGCATTGTGCGAAATTATCTTGCTTTTCCTAAACAACACATTGTAACTCGAAAATCTTTGGCGTTGTCTGTATGTCTAAGCGTGTAGCCTCTAAAGAGTACGCACAGGAGAGTTTTCTCTCAAAAGAACATGTAAGAATACAACGTTATAAGGGAATACAGTGTTGCAGAGTAAAGACAAATACATACTTGATGGAAACACTTTACGAGAAGAAATAACGCATTGTAAAAAATTAGCTTGTATCTCCTAAACAACACATGGTAACTCGAAAGGACTTGGTGTGGCGTGTACGTCTAAACGTGTAGCCTCAAAAGAGAACCCATAGGAGAATTTTCTTTCTTCAAAATTTGTCAGAAAATCACGTTTTAACGAAATCCCGCATCCTGCGAAATTATCTTGTTTTTCCTAAACAACAAGTTGTAACTCGAAAAGCTTTGGTGTTGCGTGTATGACTAAGTGTGTAGCCACAAAAGGGAATGCACAGGAGAGTTTTCTCTCGAAAGAATATGTAAGAATACCACGTTATAAGGAAATACAGTGTTGCAGAGTAAAGACAAATACGTACATATTGGAAACACTTTAAAAGAAGAAATATCGCATCATACAAAATTAGCTTGTGTCTCCTAAACAACTCGTTGTAACTCGAAAAGTTTTGGTGTGACGTGTACGTCTCACCGTGTAGCCTCAAAAGAGAACCCACAGGAGAATTTTCTTTCATCAAAATTTGTCAGAAACCACGTTTTAAAGAAATCTCGCATTGTGCGAAATTATCTAGTTTTTCCTAAACAACACGTTGTAACTCGAAAATCTTTGGTGTTGTGTGTATGTCTAAGCATGTAGCCTCAAAAGAGAACACACAGGAGAGTTTTCCCTCAAAAGAATATGTAAGAATATCACATTATAAGGAAATACAGTGTTGCAGAGTAAAGACAAATACGTATGTATTGGAAACACTTTACGAGAAGAACTAATGCATCATACAAAATTAGCTCGTATCTCCTAAACAACCGGTTGTAACTCGAAAGGATTTGGTGTGGTGTGTACGGCTAAACGTGTAGCCTCAAAAGAGAACCCACAGGAGAATTTTCTTTCGTCAAAATATGTGAGAAAACCACGTTTTAAGGAAATCCCTCATCGTGCAAAATTATCTTGTTTTTCCTAAACAACAAGTTGTAACTCGAAAAGCTTTGGTGTTGCGTGTATGTCTAAGCGTGTAGCCTCAAAAGAGAATGTAAAGGAGAGTTTTTTCTCGAAAGAATATTTAAGAATACCACGTTATAAGGAAATACATTGTTGCAGTGTAAAGTCAAATACGTACATATTTGAAACTCTCTACGAGAAGAAATAACGCATCGTAAAAAATTAACTTGTTTCTCCTAAACAACACGTTGTAACTCGAAAAGATTTGGTGTGGCGTGTACGTCTAAACGTGTAGCCTCAAAAGAGAACCCACAGGACAATTTTCTTTCGTTAAAATTTTTTCAGAAAACCGCGTTTTAAGGAAATCCAGCATCGTGCGAAATCATCTTCTTTTTCCTAAACAACATGTTGTAACTCAAAAAGCTTTGGTGTTGCGTGTATGTCTAAGCGTGGAGCCTCAAAAGCGAAGGCACAGGAGAGTTTTCTCTCGAAAGAATATGTAAGAATAGACGTTATAAAGAAATACAATTTTGCCGAGTAAAGGCAAATAAGTACATATTGGAAACACTTTAGGAGAAGAAATAACGCATCGGACAAAATTAGCTTGTATCTCCTAAACAACACGTGGTAACTCGAAAAGCTTTGGTTTGGCGTGTACGTCTAAACGTGTAGCCGCAAAAGAGAACACAAAGGAGAATTTTCTTTCGTCATAATTTGTCAGAAAACCACGTTTTAAGGAAATCCCCCATCGTGCGAAATTATCTTGTTTTTCCTAAACAACAACTTGTAACACGAAAAGCTTTGGTGTTGCATGTATGTCTCAGTGTGTAGCCTCAAAAGAGAATGCACAGGAGAGTTTTCTCTCGAAAGAACATGTAAGAATACAACGTTATAAGGAAATACAGTGTTGGAGAGTAAAGACAAATACGTACATATTGGAAACACTTTACGAGAAGAAATGACACATCATAAAATATAAGCTTGTATCTCCTAAACAACAAGTGGTAACTCGAAAAGATTTGGTTTGGCGTGTACGTCTAAAAGTGTAGCCTCAAAAGAGACCCCACAGGAGAATTTTCTTTCTTCAAAATTTGTCAGAAAACCACGATATAAAGAAATCCCTCATCATGCAAAATTATCTTGTTTTTCCTAAACAACATGTTGTAACTCGAAAAACTTTGGTGTTGTGTGTATGTCTAAGCGTGTAGCCTCAAAAGAGGATGTAAAGGAGAGTTTTTTCTAGAAAGAATATGTAAGAATACCACGTTATAAGGAAATAGAGTGTTGCAGAGTAAAGACAGATACGTACATATTGGAAACACTTTACGAGAAGAAATAACGCATCGTAAAAAATTAACTTGTATCTCCTAAACAACACGTTGTAACTCGAAAAAATTCGGTGTGGCGTGTACGTCTAAACGTGTTGCCTCAAAAGAGAACCCACAGGCCAATTTTCTTTCGTTAAAAATTTTCAGAAAACCACGTTTTAAGGAAATCCCGCATCGTGCGAAATCATCTTCTTTTTCCTAAACAACATGTTGTAACTCAAAAAGCTTTGGTGTTGCGTGTATGTCTAAGCGTGGAGCCTCAAAAGCGAAGTTACAGGAGAGTTTTCTCTCGAAAGAATATGTAAGAATACCACGTTATAAAGAAATACAATTTTGCAGAGTAAAGGCAAATAAGTACATATTGGAAACACTTTAGGAGAAGAAATAACGCATCATAACGCATCGTACAAAATTAGCGTGTATCTCCTAAACAACACGTGGTAACTCGAAAAGATTTGGTTTGGCGTGTACGTCTAAACGTGTAGCCTCAAAAGAGAACACAAAGGAGAATTTTCTTTCCTCAAAATTTTCAGAAAACCACGTTTTAAGGAAATCCCGCATCGTGCGAAATTATCTTGTTTTTCCTAAACAACACCTTGTAACTCGAAAAGCTTTGGTGTTGCGTGTATGTCTCAGCGTGTAGCCTCAAAAGAGAATGCACAGGAGAGTTTTCTCTCGAAAGATCATGTAAGAATACAACGTTATAAGGAAATACAGTGTTGCAGAGTAAAGACAAATACGTACTTATTGGAAACACTTTACAAGAAGAAATTACGCATCATACAATATTAGCTTGTATGTCCTAAACAAAAAGTGGAAACTCGAAAACATTTGGATTGGCGTGTACGTCTAAAAGTGTAGCCTCAAAAGAGAACCCACTGGAGAATTTTCTTTCTTCAAAATTTGTCAGAAAACCACGTTTTAACGAAATCCCGCATCCTGCGAAATTATCTTGTTTTTCCTAAACAACAAGTTGTAACTCGAAAAGCTTTGGTGTTGCGTGTATGTCTAAGTGTGTAGCCTCAAAAGGGAATGCACAGGAGAGTTTTCTCTCGAAAGAATATGTAAGAATACCCCGTTTTAAGGAAATACAGTGTTGCAGAGTAAAGACAAATACGTACATATTGGAAACACTTTACGAGAAGAATTAACGCATCGTACAAAATTAGCTTGAATCTCCTAAACAACACGTTGTTACTCGAAAAGATTTGGTGTGGCCTGTACGTCTAAACGTGTAGCCTCAAAAGAGATCCCACAGGAGAATTTTCTTTCATCAAAATTTGTCAGAAACCACGTTTTAAGGAAATCTCGCATTGTGCGAAATTATCTAGTTTTTCCTAAACAACACGTTGTAACTCGAAAAGCTCTGGTGTTGCGTGTATGTCTAAGCGTGTAGCCTCAAAAGAGAAAGCACAGGAGAGTTTTCTCTCGAAAGAATATGTAAGAATGCCACGTTATAAGGAAATACAATGTTGCAGAGTAAAGACAAACACATACGTATTGGAAACACTTTACGAGAAGAATTAACGCGTAGTACAAAATTAGCTTGTATCTCCTAAACAACAAGTTGTAACTCGAAAAGATTTGGTGTGGCCTGTACGTCTAAACGTGTAGCCTCAAAAGAGAACCCACAGGAGAATTTTCTTTCATCAAAATTTTTCACAGAACCAAGTTTTAAGGAAATCCCGCATCGTGTGAAACCATCTTCTTTTTCCTAAACAAAATATTGTAACTCGAAAAGCTTTAGTGTTGCGTGTATGTCTAAGCGTGGAGCCTCAAAAGAGAAGGCACAGGATAGTTTTCTCTCGAGAGAATATGTAAGAATACCACGTTATTAGGAAATACAATTTTGCAGAGTAAAGACAAATAAGTACCTATTGGAAACACTTTACGAGAAGAAATAATACATCATACAAACTTACCTTGTATCTCCTAACAACACGTGGTAACTCGAAAAGATTTGGTTTGGCGTGTACGTCTAAACGTGTAGCCTCAAAAGAGAACCAACAGGAGAATTTTTTTTCATCAAATTAGATAACCACGTTTTAAGGAAATCCCGCATCGTGCAAAATTATCTTGTTTTTCCTAAACAACACATTGTAACTCGAAAAGCTTTGGTGTTGCGTGTATATCTAAGCGTGTAGCCTCAAAAGAGAATGCACAGGAGAGTTTTCTCTCAAAGGAACATGTAAGACTACAACGTTATAAGGAAATACAGTGTTGCAGAGTAAAGACAAAAACATAAATATTGGAAACACTTTACGAGAAGAAATGACGCATCATAAAATATAAGCTTGTATCTCCTAAACAACAAGTGGTAACTCGAAAAGATTTGGTTTGGCGTGTACGTCTAAAAGTGTAGCCTCAAAAGAGACCCCACAGGAGAATTTTCTTTCTTCAAAATTTGTCAGAAAACCACGTTATAAGGAAATCCCGCATCCTGCGAAATTATCTTGTTTTTCCTAAACAACAAGTTGTAACTCGAAAGCTTTGGTGTTTCATGTATGTTTAAGTGTGTAGCCTCTAAAGGGAATGCCCAGGAGAGTTTTCTATCGAACGAATATGTAAGAATACCACGTTATAAGGAAATACAGTGTTGCAGAGTAAAGACAAATACGTACATATTGGAAACACTTTATGAGAAGAAATAACGCATCGTTCAAAATTAGCTTGTATCTCCTAAACAACACGTTGTAACTCGAAAAGATTTGGTGTGGCCCGTATGTCTACACGTGTAGCCTCAAAAGAGAACCCACAGGATAACTTTCTTTCGTCAAAATTTGTCAGAAAACCACGTTTTAAGGAAATCCCGCATCGTGAGAAATTATCTTGTTTTTCCTAAACAACACGTTGTAACTCGAAAAGCTTTGGTGTTGCGAGTATGTCTAAGCGTGTAGCCTCTAAAGAGTACACACAGGAGTGTTTTCTCTCGAAAGAACATGTAAGAATACAACGTTATAAGGAATACAGTGTTGCAGAGTAAAGACAAAAACATACTTGTTGGAAACACTTTACGAGAAGAAATAACGCATTGTAAAAAATTAGCTTGTATCTCCTAAACAACACGTGGTAACTCGAAAGGACTTGGTGTGGCGTGTACGTCTAAATGTGTAGCCTCAAAAGAGAACCCATAGGAGAATTTTCTTTCATCAAAATTTGTCAGAAAACACGTTGTATGGAAATCTCGCTTCGTGTGAAATTTTCTAGTTTTTCCTAAACAACCCATTGTAACTCGAAAAGCTTTGGTGTTGCGTGTATGTCTAAGCGTGTAGCCTCAAAAGAGAACGCACAGGAGAGTTTTCTCTTGAACGAATATGTAAGAATACCACGTTATAAGGAAATACAGTGTTGCACAGAAAAGACAATTACGTACCATTGGAAACACTTTAAGAGAAGAAATAATGCATCGTACAAAATTAGCTTGTATCTCCTAAACAACACGTTGTAACTCGAAAAGATTTGGTGTGGCTCGTACGTCTACACGTGTAGCCTCAAAAGAGAACCCACAGGATAACTTTCTTTCTTCAAAATTTTTCAGAAAACCACGTTTTAAGTAAATCCCGCATCGTGAAAATTATCTTGTTTTTCCTTAAAAACACGTTGTAACTCGAAAAGCTTTGTTGTTGCGTGTATGTCTAAGCGTGTAGCCTCTAAAGAGTATGCACAGGAGAGTTTTCTCTAGAAAGAACATGTAAGAATACAACGTTATAAGGAAATACAGTGTTGCAGAGTAAAGACAAATACATACTTGTTGGAAACACTTTACAAGAAGAAATAATGCATCGTAAAAAATTAGCTTGTATCTCCTAAACAACACGTGGTAACTCGAAAGGACTTCATGTGGCGTGTACGTCTAAACGTGTAGCCTCAAAAGAGAACCAATAGGAGAATTTTCTTTCTTCAAAATTTGTCAGAAAATCACGTTTTAACGAAATCCCGCATCCTGCGAAATTATCTTGTTTTTCCTAAACAACAAGTTGTAACTCGAAAAGCTTTGGTGTTGCGTGTATGTCTAAGTGTGTAGCCACAAAAGCGAATGCACAGGAGAGTTTTCTCTCGAAAGAATATGTAAGAATACCACGTTGTAAGAAATACAGAGTTGCAGAGTAAAGACAAATACGTACATATTGGAAACACTTTAAGAGAAGAAATAACGCATCGTACAAAATTAGATTGTATCTCCTAAACATCACGTTGTAACTCGAAAAGATTTGGTGTGATGTATACGTCTAAACGTGTAGCCTTAAAAGAGAACCCACAGGAGAATTTTCTTTCAACAAAATTTGTCAGAAACCACGTTTTAAGGAAATCTCGCATCGTGCGAAATTATCTTGTTTTCCCTAAACAACACGTTTTAACTCGAAAAGCTTTGGTGTTGCATGTATATCTAAGCATGTAGCCTCAAAAGAGAACACACAGGAGAGTTTTCCCTCGAAAGAATATGTAAGAATATCACATTATAAGGAAATACAGAGTTGCAGAGTAAAGACAAATACATATGTATTGGAAACACTTTACGAGAAGAAATAACGCAACACACATTATTAGCTTGTATCTCCTAAACAACAGGATGTAACTCGAAAGGATTTGGTGTGGCGTGTACAGCTAAACGTGTAGCCTCAAAAGAGAACCCACAGAAGAATTTTCTTTCGTCAAAATATGTGAGAAAACCACGTTTTAAGGAAATCCCTCATCGTGCAAAATTATCTTGTTTTTCCTAAACAACAAGTTGTAACTCGAAAAGCTTTGGTGTTGCGTGTATGTCTAAGCGTGTAGCCTCAAAAGAGAATGTAAAGGAGAGTTTTTTCTAGAAAGAATATGTAAGAATACCACGTTATAAGGAAAAACAGTGTTGCAGAGTAAAGACAAATACGTACATATTGGAAATACTTTATGAGAAGAAATAACGCATCGTAAAAAATTAACTTGTATCTCCTAAACAACACGTTGTAACTGGAAAAGATTTGGTGTGGCGTGTACGTCTAAACGTGTAGCCTCAAAAGTGAACCCACCGGACAATTTTCTTTCGTTAAATTTTTTCAGAAAACCACGTTTTAAGGAAATCCCGCATCATGCGAAATCATCTTGTTTTTCCTAAACAACATGTTGTAACTCAAAAAGCTTTGGTGTTGCGTGTATGTTTAAGCGTGGAGCCTCAAAAGCGAAGGCACAGGTGAGTTTTCTCTCGAAAGAATATGTAAGAATACCACGTTATAAAGAAATACAATTTTGCAGAGTAAAGGCAAATAAGTACATATTGGAAACACTTTAGGAAAAGAAATAACGCATCGTACAAAATTAGCTTGTATCTCCTAAACAACACGTTGTAACTTGAAAAGTTTTGGTTTGGCGTGTACGTCTAAACGTGTAGCCTCAAAAGAGAACACAAAGGAGAATTTTCTTTCGTCAAAATTTGTCAGAAAACCACGTTTTAAGGAAATCCCGCATCATGCGAAATTATCTTGTTTTTCCTAAACAACACGTTGTAACTCGAAAAGCTTTGGTGTTGCGTGTATGTCTAAGCGTGTAGCCTCAAAAGAGAATGCACAGGAGAGTTTTCTTTCAAAAGAACATGTAAGAATACAACGTTATATGGAAATACAGTGTTGCAGAGTAAAGACAAATACGTACATATTGGAAACACTTTACGAGAAGAAATTACGCATCATGAAATATTAGCTTGTATCTCCTAAACAAAAAGTGGAAACTCACAAACATTTCGTTTGGTGTGTATGTCTAAACGTGTAGCCTCAAAAGAGAGCGCACTGGAGAATTTTCTTTCTTCAAAATTTGTCAGAAAACCACGTTTTAACGAAATCCCGCATCCTGCAAAATTATCTTGTTTTTCCTAAACAACAAGTTGTAACTCGAAAAGCTTTGGTGTTGCGTGTATGTCTAAGTGTGTAGCCTCAAAAGGATATGCAAGGAGAGTTTTCTCTCGAAAGAATATGTAAGAATACCACGTTATAAGGAAATACAGTGTTGCAGAGTAAAGACAAATACGTACATATTGGAAACACTTTAAGAGAAGAAATAAAAAATCGTACAAAATTAGCTTGTATCTCCTAAACAACAGGTTGTAACTCGAAAATATTTGGTGTGACGTGGACGTCTAAACGTGTAGCCTCAAAAGAGAACCGACAGGAGAATTTTTTATCGTCAAAATATGTGAGAAAACCACGTTTTAAGGAAATCCCTCATCGTGCAATATTATCTTGTTTTTCCTAAACAACAAGTTGTAACTCGAAATCTTTGGTGTTGGGTGTATGTCTAAGCGTGTAGCCTCAAAAGAGAATGCAAAGGAGAGTTTTTTCTCGAAAGAATATGTAAGAATACCACGTTATAAGGAAATACAGAGTTGCAGAGTAAAGACAAATACGTACATATTGGAAACACATTAGAGAAGAAATAACGCATCATACAAAATTAGCTTGTATCTCCTAAACAACACGTTGTAACTCGAAAAGATTTGATGTGGCATGTACGTATAAAAGTGTAGCCTCAAAAGAGAACCCACAGGAGAATTTTCTTTGGTCAAATTTGTCAGAAAACCACATATGAAGGAAATCCTGCATCGTGGGAAATTATCTTGTTTTTCCTAAACAACAGGTTGTAACTCGAAAAGATTTGGTGTTGCGTGTTTGTCTCAGTGTGTAGCCTCAAAAGAGAACACACAGTAGAGTTTTCACTAGAAAAAATATGTAAGAATACCAGGTTATAAGGAAATACAGTGTTGCAGAGTAAAGACAAATACGTACTTATTGGAAACACTTTACAAGAAGAAATAACGCATCATACAAAATTAGCTTGTATCTCCTAAACAACAGGTTGTAACTCGAAAGGATTTGGTGTGGCATGTACGTCTAAACGTGTAGCCTCAAAAGAGAACCCACAGGAGAATTTTCTATCGTCAAAATTTGTGAGAAAACCACGTTTTAAGGAAATCCCTCATCGTGAAAAATTATCTTGTTTTTCTTAAACAACACGTTGTAACTCGAAAAGCTTTGGTGTTGCGTGTATGTCTAAGCATGTAGCCTCAAAAGAGAACGCAAAGGAGAGTTCTTTCTCGAAAGAATATATAAGAATACCACGTTATAAGGAAATACAGTGTTGCAGAGTAAAGACAAATACGTACATATTGGAAACACTTTACGAGAAGAAAAAACACATCGTACAAAATTAGCTTGTATCTCCTAAACACACGTTGTAACTCTAAATGATTTGGTGTGGCGTGTACGTCTAAATGTGTAGCCTCAAAAGATAACCCACAGGACAATTTTCTTTGGTCAAATTTGTCAGAAAACCACGTATTAAGGAAATCCCGCATCGTGCGAAATTATCTTGTTTTTCCTAAACAACGCGTTGTAACTCGAAAAGCTTTGGTGTTGCGTGTATGTCTAAGCGTGTAGCCTCAAAAGAGAACACACAGGAGAGTTTTCTCTCGAAAGAATATGTAAGAATACCACGTTATAAGGAAGTACACTGTTGCAGAATAATGACAAATACTTACGTATTGGAAACCCTTAAACTTTACGAGATTAAATAAAGCATCGTACAAAATTAGCTTGTATCTCCTAAACAACACGTTGTAACTCGAAAAGATTTGGTGTGGCGTGTACATCTAAACGTGTAGCCTCAAAAGAGAACCACAGAACAATTTTCTTTCGTCAAAATTTGTCAGAAAACCACGTTTTAAGGAAATCCCGCATCGTGAGAAATTATCTTGTTCTTCCTAAAAAACACGTTGTAACTCGAAAAGCTTTGGTGTTGCGTGTATGTCTAAGCATGTAGCCTCAAAAGAGAACGCACAGGAGAGTTTTCTCTCGAAAGAATATGTAAGAATACCACGTTATAAGGAAATACAGTGTTGCAGAGTAAAGACAAATACATACTTATTGGAAACACTTTAAGAGAAGAAATAACGCATCGTTCAAAATTAGCTTGTATCTCCTAAACAACAGGTTGTAACTCGAAAAGATTTGATGTGGCGTGTACGGCTAAACGTGTAGCCTCAAAAGAGAAACCACAAGGAGAATTTTCTTTGGTCAAAATTTGTCAGAAAACCACGTATTAAGGAAACCCCGCATCGTGTGAAATTATCTTGTTCTTCCAAAACAACAAGTTGTAACTCGAAAAGCTTTGGTGTTGCTTGTATGTCTAGGCGTGTAGCCTCAAAAGAGAATGCACAGGAGAGTTTTCTCTCGAAAGAATATGCAAGAATACCACGTTATAAGGAAAACAGTGTTGCAGAGTAAAGGCAAATACGTACGAATTGGAAACACTTAAACTTTACGAGAAGAAATAACGCATCTTAAAAAATTAGCTTGTATCTCCTAAACAACACGTTGTAACTCAAAAAGATTTGGTGTGGCATGTACGTCTACACGTGTAGCCTCAAAAGAGAACCCACAGAATAACTTTCTTTCTTCAAAATTTTTCAGAAAACCACGTTTTAAGTAAATCCCGCATCGTGAAAATTATCTTGTTTTTCCTTAAAAACACGTTGTAACTCGAAAAGCTTTGTTGTTGCGTGTATGTCTAAGCGTGTAGCCTCAAAAGAAAACGCACAGGGGAGTTTTCTCTCGAAAGAATATGTAAGAATACCACGTTATTAGGAAATAGAGAGTTGCAGAGTAAAGACAAAAACGTATGTATTGGAAACACTTAAACTTTACGAGAAGAAATAACGCATCGTAAAAAAAATTAGCTTGTATCTCCTAAACAGCACGGTGTAACTCAAAAAGATTTGGTGTGGTGTGTACGTCTAAAGGTGTAGCCTCAAAAGAGAACCCACAGGAGAATTTTCTTTCGTCAAAATTTGTCAGAACACCACGTTTTAAGTAAATCCTGCATCGTGGGAAATTATCTTGTTCTTCCTAAACAACACGTTGTAACTAGAAAAGCTTTGCTGTTGCGTGTATGTCTAAGCTTGTAGCCTCAAAAGAGAACGCACAGGAGAGTTTTCTCTCAAAACAATATGAAAGAATACCACGTTATAAGGAAATACAGTGTTGCAGAGTAAAGACAAACACGTATGTATTGGAAACCCTTAAACTTTACGAGATGAAATAAAGCATCGTACAAAATTAGATTGTATCTCCTAAACAACACGTTGTAACTCGAAAAGATTTGGTGTGGCATGTACGTCTAAACGTGTAGCCTCAAAAGAGAACCCACAGGACAATTTTCTTTCGTCAAAATTTTTCAGAAAACCACGTTTTAAGGAAATACCGCATCGTGAGAAATTATCTTGTTCTTCCTAAACAACACGTTTTAACTCGAAAAGCTTTGGTGTTGGGTGTATGTCTAAGCGTGTAGCCCCAAAAGAGAACGCATAGGAGAGTTTTCTCTCGAAAGAATATGTAAGAATACCACGTTATAAGGAAATACAGTGTGGCAGAGTAAAGACAAATACGTACGTACTGGAAACACTTTATGAGAGAAATAACGCATCTTGCAAAATTAGCTTGTATGTCCTAAACAACATGTTGTAACTCGAAAAGATTTGGTGTGGCGTGTACGTCTAAACGTGTATCCTCAAAAGAGAACCCACAGGAGAGTTTTCTTTCGTCAAAATTTGTCAGAAAACCACGTTTTAAGGAAATCCCGCATCGTGCGAAATTATCTTGTTTTTCCTAAACAACACGTTGTAACTCGAAAAGCTTTGGGGTTGCGTGTATGTCTAAGTGTGTAGCCTCTAAAGGGAATGCAAGGAGAGTTTTCTCTCGAAAGAATATGTAAGAATACCACGTTATAAGGAAATACAGTGTTGCAGCGTAAAGACAAATACGTACATATTGTAAACACTTTAAGAGAAGAAATGAAAATTCGTACAAAATTAGCTTGTATCTCATAAACAACACGTTGTAACTCGAAAATATTTGGTGTGACGTGTACGTCTAAACGTGTAGCCTCAAAAGAGAACCGACAGGAGAATTTTTTATCGTCAAAATATGTACGAAAACCACGTTTTAAGGAAATGCCTCAGCGTGCAAAATTATCTTGTTTTTCCTAAACAACAAGTTGTAACTCGAAAAGTTTTGGTGTTGCGTGTATGTCTAAGCATGTAGCCTCAAAAGAGAATGCAAAGGAGAGTTTTTTCTCGAAAGAATATGTAAGAATACCACGTTATAAGGAAATACAGTGTTGCAGAGTAAAGACAAATACGTACATATTGGAAACACTTTACGAGAAGAAATAATGCATCATAAAAAATTAGCTTGTGTCTCCTAAACAACATGTTGTAACTCGAAAAGATTTGATGTGGTGTGTACGTCTAAACGTGTAGCCTCAAAAGAGAACACACAGGAGAATTTTCTTTGGTCAAATTTGTCAGAAAACCACGTATTAAGGAAATCCTGCATTGTGGGAAATTATCTTGATTTTCCTAAACAACACCTTGTAACTCGAAAAGGTTTGGTGTTGCGTGTTTGTCTCAGTGTGTAGCCTCAAAAGAGAACACACAGGAGAGTTTTCATTAGAAAGAATATGTAAGAATACCAGGTTATAAGGAAATACAGTGTTGCAGAGTAAAGACAAATACGTACTTATTGGAAACACTTTACGAGAAGCAATAACGCACCATACAAAATTAGCTTGTATCTCCTAAACAACAGGTTGTAACTCGAAAGGATTTGGTGGGGCATGTACGTCTAAACGTGTAGCCTCAAAAGCGAACCCACAGGAGAATTTTCTATCGTCAAAATTTGTGAGAAAACTACATTTTAAGGAAATCCCTCATCGTGCAAAATTATCTTGTTTTTCTTAAACAACACGTTGTAACTCGAAAAGCTTTGGTGTTGCGTGTACGTCTAAGCATGTAGCCTCAAAAGAGAAGGCAAAGGAGAGTTCTTTCTCGAAAGAATATATAAGAATACCACGTTATAAGTAAATACAGTGTTGCAGAGTAAAGACAAATACGTACATATTGGAAACACTTTACGAGAAGAAATAACGCATCGTACAAAATTAGCTTGTATCTCGTAAACAACACGTTGTAACTCTAAATGATTTGGTGTGGCATGTACGTCTAAACGTGTAGCCTCAAAAGAGAACCCACAGGAGAATTTTCTTTGGTCAAATTTGTCAGAAAACCACGTATTAAGGAAATCCTGCATCGTGCGAAATTATCTTGTTTTTCCTAAACAACACGTTTTAACTCGAAAAGCTTTGGTGTTGCGTGTATGTCTCAGCATGTAGCCTCAAAAGAGAACACACAGGAGAGTTTTCTCTCAAAAGAATATGTAAGAATACCACGTTATAAGGAAATACAGTGTTTCAGAGTAAAGACAAATAGGTACGTATTGGAAACCCTTAAACTTTACGAGATGAAATAAAGCATCTTACAAAATTAGCTCGTATCTCCTAAACAACACGTTGTAACTCGAAAAGACTTAGTGTGGCGTGTACATCTAAACGTGTAGCCTCAAGAGAGAACCCATAGGAGAATTTTCTTTCGTCAAATATTCAGAAAACCACGTTTATGAAATCCCGCATCGTGCGAAATTATCTTGTTTTTCCTAAACAAAACCTTGTAACTCGAAAAGCTTTGGTGTTGCATGTATGTTTAAGCGTGTAGACTCAAAAGAGAGCACACAGGAGAGTTTTCTCTCGAAAGAATGTGTAAGAATACCACGTTATAAGAAAATACAGTGTTGCAGATTAAAGACAAATACGTACTTATTGGAAATACTTTATGAGAAGAAATAACATATCGTAAAAAATTAGCTTGTATCTCCTAAACAACACGTTGAAACTCCAAAAGATTTGGTGTGGCGTGTACGTCTAAACGTGTAGCCTCAAAAGAGAACCCACAGGAGAGTTTTCTTTGGTCAAAATTTGTCAGAAAACCACGTATTAAGGAAATCCCGCATCGTGTGAAATTATCTTGTTTTTCCTAAACAACGCGTTGTAACTCGAAAAGCTTTGGTGTTGGGTGTATGTCTAAGCGTGTAGCCTCAAAAGAGAACACACAGGAGAGTTTTCTCTCGAAAGAATATGTAAGAATACCACGTTATAAGGAAGTACACTGTTGCAGAATAATGACAAATACTTTCGTATTGGAAACCCTTAAACTTTACGAGATGAAATAAAGCATCGTACAAAATTAGCTTGTATCTCCTAAACAACACGTTGTAACTCGAAAAGATTTGGTGTGGCGTGTACATCTAAACGTGTAGCCTCAAAGAGAACCACAGGACAAATTTCTTTCGTCAAAATTTGTCAGAAAACCACGTCTTAAGGAAATCCCGCATCGTGAGAAATTATCTTGTTCTTCCTAAAAAACACGTTGTAACTCGAAAAGCTTTGGTGTTGCGTGTATGTCTAAGCATGTAGCCTCAAAAGAGAACGCACAGGAGAGTTTTCTCTCGAAAGAATATGTAAGAATACCACGTTATAAGGAAACACAGTGTTGCAGAGTAAAGACAAATATGTACTTATTGGAAACACTTTACGAGAAGAAATAACGCATCGTAAAAAAATTAGCTTGTATCTCCTAAACAACAGGTTGTAACTCGAAAAGATTTGGTGTGGCGTGTACAGCTAAACGTGTAGCCTCAAAAGAGAACGCACAGGAGAATTTTCTTTGGTCAAAATTTGTCAGAAAACCACGTACTAAGGAAACCCCGCATCGTGCGAAATTATCTTGTTTTTCCTAAACAACACATTGTAACTCGAAAAGCTTTGGTGTTGCGTGTATGTCTAAGCATGTAGCCTCAAGAGAGAACGCACAGGAGAGTTTTCTCTCGAAAGAATAGTTAAGAATACCACTTTATAAGGAAGTACAGTGTTGCTGAGTAAAGACAAAAGCGTACATATTGGAAAGACTTAAACTTTACGAGATGTATTAAAGCATCGTACAAAATTAGCTTGTATCTCCTAAACAACACGTTTTTACTGGAAAAGATTTGGTGTGGCTTGTACGTCTAAACGTGTAGCCCCAAAAGAGAACCCACAGGACAATTTTCTTTCGTCAAAATTTGTCAGCAAACCTCGTTTTAAGGAAATCCCGCATCGTGAGACATTATCTTGTTCTTCCTAAACAACACGTTGTAACTCGAAAAGTTTTGGTGTTGCATGTATGTCTAAGCGTGTAGCCTCAAAAGAGAACGCACAGGAGAGTTTTCTCTCGAAAGAATATGTAAGAATACCACGTTATTAGGAAAACAGTGTTGCAGAGTAAAGGCAAATACGTACGTATTGGAAACACTTAAACTTTACGAGAAGAAATAACGCATCTTAAAAAATTAGCTTGTATCTCCTAAACAACACGTTGTAACTCGAAAAGATTTGGTGTGGCGTGTACGTCTAAACGTGTAGCCTCAAAAGAGAAACCTCGGGAGTATTTTCTTTCGTCAAAATTTGTCAGAAAACCACGTTTTAAGGAAATCCCGCATCGTGCTAAATTATCTTGTTTTTCCTAAACAACACATTGTAACTCGAAAAGCTGTGGTGTTGCCTGTATGTCTAAGCGTGTAGCCTCAAAAGAGAATGCACAGGAGAGTTTTCTCTCGAAAGAATATGTAAGAATACCACGTTATAAGGAAATACAGAGTTGCAGTGTAAAGGCAAAAACGTATGTATTGGAAACACTTAAACTTTATGAGAAGAAATAACGCATCGTAAAAAAAAATTAGCTTGTATCTCCTAAACAGCACGGTGTAACTCAAAAAGATTTGGTGTGGTGTGTACGTCTAAAGGTGTAGCCTCAAAAGAGAACCCACAGGAGTATTTTCTTTCATCAAAATTTGTCAGAACACCACGTTTTAAGGAAATCCCGCATCGTGGGAAATTATCTTGTTCTTCCTAAACAACATGTTGTAACTCGTAAGGCTTTGCTGTTGCGTGTATGTCTAAGCGTGTAGCCTCAAAAGAGAACGCACAGGAGAGTTTTCTCTCGAAAGAATATGAAAGAATACCACGTTATAAGGAAATACAGTGTTACAGAGTAAAGACAAACACGTATGTATTGGAAACCCTTAAACTTTACGAGATGAATTAAAGCATCGTACAAAATTAGCTTGTATCTCCTAAACAACACGTTGTAACTCGAAAAGATTTGGTGTGGCATGTACGTCTAAATGTGTAGCCTCAAAAGAGAACCCACAGGACAATTTTCTTTCGTCAAAATTTTTCAGAAAACCACGTTTTAAGGAAATCGCGCATCGTGAGAAATTATCTTGTTCTTCCTAAACAACACGTTTTAACTCGAAAAGCTTTGGTGTTGGGTGTATGTCTAAGCATGTAGCCCCAAAAGAGAACGCATAGGAGAGTTTTCTCTCGAAAGAATATATAAGATTACCACGTTATAAGGAAATACAGTGTGGCAGAGTAAAGACAAATACGTACATACTGGAAACACTTTATGAGAGAAATAACGCATCTTGCAAAATTTGCTTGTATGTCCTAAACAACATGTTGTAACTCGAAAAGATTTGGTGTGGCGTGTACGTCTAAACGTGTATCCTCAAAAGAGAACCCACAGGAGAGTTTTCTTTCGTCAAAATTTGTCAGAAAACCACGTTTTAAGGAAATCCCGCATCGTGTGAAATTATCTTGTTTTTCCTAAACAACACGTTGTAACTCGAAAAGCTTTGGTGTTGCGTGTATGTCTAAGTGTGTAGCCTCTAAAAGGAATGCAAGGAGAGTTTTCTCTCGAAAGAATATGTAAGAATACCACGTTATAAGGAAATACAGTGTTGAAGAGTAAAGACAAATACGTACATATTGTAAAACTTTAAGAGAAGAAATAAAAAATCATACAAAATTTGCTTGTATCTCCTAAACAACACGTTGTAACTCGAAAATATTTGGTGTGATGTGTACGTCTAAATGTGTAGCCTCAAAAGAGAACCGACAGGAGACTTTTTTATCGTCAAAATATGTAAGAAAACCACGTTTTAAGGAAATCCCTTATCGTGCAAAATTATCTTGTTTTTCCTAAACAATGCGTTGTAACTAGAAAAGCTTTGGAGTTGTGTGTATGTCTAAGCGTGTAGACTCAAAAGAGAGCACACAGGAGAGTTTTCTCTAAAAAGAATATGTAAGAATACCACCTTATAAGGAAATACAGTGTTGCAGAGTAAAGACAAATACATACTTATTGGAAACACTTTATGAGAAGAAATAACGCATCGTAAAAAATTAGCTTGTATCTCCTAAACAACACGTTGTAACTCGAAAAGATTTGGTGTGACCTGTACGTCTAAACGTGTAGCCTCAAAAGAGAACACACAGGAGAATTTTCTTTGGTCAAAATTTGTCAGAAAACCACGTATTAAGGAAATCCCGCATCGTGCGAAATTATCTTGTTTTTCCTAAACAACGCGTTGTAACTCGAAAAGCTTTAGTGTTGCGTGTATGTCTAAGCGTGTAGCCTCAAAAGAGAACACACAGGAGAGTTTTCTCCCGAAAGAATATGTAAGAATACCACATTATATGGAAGTACACTGTTGCAGAATAATGACAACTACTTTCGTATTGGAAACCCTTAAACTTTACGAGATGAAATAAAGCATCGTACAAAATTAGCTTGTATCTCCTAAACAACACGTTGTAACTCGAAAAGATTTGGTGTGGCGTGTACATCTAAACGTGTAGCCTCAAAGAGAACCACAGGACAAATTTCTTTCGTCAAAATTTGTCAGAAAACCACGTTTTAAGGAAATCCCGCATCGTGAGAAATTATCTTGTTCTTCCTAAAAAACACGTTGTAACTCGAAAAGCTTTGGTGTTGCGTGTATGTCTAAGCATGTAGCCTCAAAAGAGAACGCACAGGAGAGTTTTCTCTCGAAAGAATATGTAAGAATACCACGTTATAAGGAAACACAGTGTTGCAGAGTAAAGACAAATATGTACTTATTGGAAACACTTTACGAGAAGAAATAACGCATCGTAAAAAAATTAGCTTGTATCTCCTAAACAACAGGTTGTAACTCGAAAAGATTTGGTGTGGCGTGTACGGCTAAACGTGTAGCCTCAAAAGAGAACCCACAGGAGTATTTTCTTTCGTCAAAATTTATCAGAAAACCACGTTTTAAGGAAATCCCGCATCGTGCTAAATTATCTTGTTTTTCCTAAACAACACATTGTAACTCGAAAAGCTGTGGTGTTGCCTGTATGTCTAAGCGTGTAACCTCAAAAGAGAACGCACAGGAGAGTTGTCTCTCGAAAGAGTATGTAAGAATACCACGTTATAAGGAAATACAGAGTTGCAGTGTAAAGACAAAAACGTATGTTTTGGAAACACTTAAACTTTACGGGAAGAAATAATGCATCGTAAAAAAAATTAGCTTGTATCTCCTAAACAGCACGGTGTAACTCAAAAAGATTTGGTGTGGTGTGTACGTCTAAAGGTGTAGCCTCAAAAGAGAACCCACAGGAGAATTTTCTTTCATCAAAATTTGTCAGAACACCACGTTTTAAGGAAATCCCGCATCGTGGGAAATTATCTTGTTCTTCCTAAACAACATGTTGTAACTCGAAAAGCTTTGCTGTTGCGTGTATGTCTAAGCGTGTAGCCTCAAAAGAGAACGCACAGGAGAGTTTTCTCTCGAAAGAATATGAAAGAATACCACGTTATAAGGAAATACAGTGTTGCAGAGTAAAGACAAACACGTATGTATTGGAAACCCTTAAACTTTATGAGATGAAATAAAGCATCGTACAAAATTAGCTTGTATCTCCTAAACAACACGTTGTAACTCGAAAAGATTTGGTGTGGCATGTACGTCTAAACGTGTAGCCTCAAAAGAGAACCCACAGGACAATTTTCTTTCGTCAAAATTTTTCAGAAAACCACGTTTTAAGGAAATCGCGCATCGTGAGAAATTATCTTGTTCTTCCTAAACAACACGTTTTAACTCGAAAAGCTTTGGTGTTGGGTGTATGTCTAAGCATGTAGCCCCAAAAGAGAACGCATAGGAGAGTTTTCTCTCGAAAGAATATGTAAGAATACCACGTTATAAGGAAATACAGTGTGGCAGAGTAAAGACAAATACGTACATACTGGAAACACTTTATGAGAGAAATAACGCATCTTGCAAAATTAGCTTGTATGTCCTAAACAACATGTTGTAACTCGAAAAGATTTGGTGTGGCGTGTTCGTCTAAACGTGTATCCTCAAAAGAGAACCCACAGGAGAGTTTTCTTTCGTCAAAATTTGTCAGAAAACCACGTTTTAAGGAAATCCCGCATCGTGCGAAATTATCTTGTTTTTCCTAAACAACACGTTGTAACTCGAAAAGCTTTGGGGTTGCGTGTATGTCTAAGTGTGTAGCCTCTAAAGGGAATGCAAGGAGAGTTTTCTCTCGAAAGAATATGTAAGAATACCACGTTATAAGGAAATACAGTGTTGCAGATTAAAGACAAATACGTACATATTGTAAAACTTTAAGAGAAGGAATAAAAAATCATACAAAATTAGCTTGTATCTCCTAAACAACACGTTGTAACTCGAAAATATTTGGTGTGACGTGTACGTCTAAACGTGTAGCCTCAAAAGAGAACCGACAGGAGAATTTTTTATCGTCAAAACATGTAAGAAAACCACGTTTTAAGGAAATCCCTTATCGTGCAAAATTATCTTGTTTTTCCTAAACAATGCGTTGTAACTCAAAAAGCTTTGGTGTTGCGTGTATGTCTAAGCGTGTAGACTCAAAAGAGAGTGCACAGGAGAGTTTTCTCTAAAAAGAATATGTAAGAATACCACGTTATAAGGAAATACAGTGTTGCAGAGTAAAGACAAATACGTACTTATTGGAAACACTTTATGAGAAGAAATAACGCATCGTAAAAAATTAGCTTGTATCTCCTAAACAACACGTTGTAACTCGAAAAGATTTGGTGTGACCTGTAGGTCTAAACGTGTAGCCTCAAAAGAGAACCCACAGGAGAATTTTCTTTGGTCAAAATTTGTCAGAAAACCACATATTAAGGAAATCCCGCATCGTGCGAAATTATCTTGTTTTTCCTAAACAACGCGTTGTAACTCGAAAAGCTTTGGTGTTGCGTGTATGTCTAAGCGTGTAGCCTCAAAAGAGAACACACAGGAGAGTTTTCTCTCGAAAGAATATGTAAGAATACCACGTTATATGGAAGTACACTGTTGCAGAATAATGACAAATACTTTCATATTGGAAACCCTTAAACTTTACGAGATGAAATAAAGCATCGTAAAAAATTAGCTTGTATCTCCTAAACAACACGTTGTAACTCGAAAGGATTTGGTGTGGCGTGTACATCTAAACGTGTAGCCTCAAAGAGAACCACAGGACAAATTTCTTTCGTCAAAATTTGTCAGAAAACCACGTTTTAAGGAAATCCCGCATCGTGAGAAATTATCTTGTTCTTCCTAAAAAAAACGTTGTAACACGAAAAGCTTTGGTGTTGCGTGTATGTCTAAGCGTTTAGCCTCAAAAGAGAACGCACAGGAGAGTTTTCTCTCGAAAGAATATGCAAGAATACCACGTTATAAGGAAAACAGTGTTGCAGAGTAAAGGCAAATACATACGTATTGGAAACACTTAAACTTTACGAGAAGAAATAACGCATCTTAAAAAATTAGCTTGTATCTCCTAAACAACACGTTGTAACTCGAAAAGATTTGGTGTGGCATGTACGTCTAAACGTGTAGCCTCAAAAGAGAACCCTCAGGAGTATTTTCTTTTGTCAATATTTGTCAGAAACCACGTTTTAAGGAAATACTGCATCGTGCGTTATTATCTTGTTTTTCCTAAAGAACACGTTGTAACTCGAAAAGCTGTGGTGTTGCGTTTTTGTCTAAGCGTGTAGCCTCAAAAGGGAACGCACAGGATAGTTTTCTCTCGAAAGAATATATAAGAATACCACGTTATAAGGAAATACAGTGTTTCAGAGTAAAGACAAATACTTACGTATTGGAAACACCTTACGAGAAGAATTAACGCATCGTACAAAATTAGCTTGTATCTCCTAAAAAGCACGTTGTAACTCGAAAACATTTGGTGTGGCGTGTACGACTAAATGTGTAGCCTCAAAAGAGAACCCACAGGAGAATTTTCTTTCCTCAAAATTTTTCAGAAAACCACGTCTTAAGGAAATCCCGCATCGTGCAAAATCATCTTCTTTTTCCTAAACAACATGTTGTGACTCGAAAAGCTTTAGTGTTGCGTGTATGTGTAAGCGTGGAGCCTCAAAAGAGAAGGAACAGGAGAGTTTTCTCTTGAAAGAATATGTAAGAATACCACGTTATTAGGAAATACAATTTTGCAGAGTAAATACAAATAAGTATATATTGGGAACACTTTACGAGAAGAAATAACGCATCGAACAAAATTAGCTTATATCTCCTAAACAACACGTGGTAACTCGAAAAGATTTGGTTTGACGTGTATATCTAAAGGTGTAGCCTCAAAGAAGAACAAAAAGGAGAATTTTCTTTCGTCAAAAATTTGTCAGAAAACCACGTTTTAAGGAAATACCGCATCTTGCGAAATTATCTTGCTTTTCCTAAACAACACGTGGTAACTCGAAAAGCTTTGGTGTTGTGTGTTTGTCTAAGCGTGTAGCCTCAAAAGAGAATGCACAGGAGAGTTTTCTCTCGATAGAACATGTAAGAATTCAACGTTATAAGGAAATACAGTGTTGCAGAGTAAAGACAAATACGTACATATTGGAAACACTTTACGAGAAGAAATTAAGCATCATACAATATTAGCTTGTATCTCCTAAACAACAAGTGGAAACTCGAAAATATTTATGAAAAACAAGATAATTTCGCGCGATGCGGGATTTCCTTAAAATGTAGTTTTCTGAAAAATTTTGACCAAAGAAAATTCTTCAGTGGGTTTTCTTTTGAGGCTACATGTTTAGACGTACACGCCACACCAAATACTTTCGAGTTACCACGTGTTATTTAGGAGATACAAGCTAATTTTGTATGATGCATTATTTCTTCTCGTAAAGTGTTTCCAATATGTACGTATTTGTCTTTACTCTGAAACACTTTATTTCCTTATAACGTTGTATTCTTACATATTCTTTCTAGAGAGAACTCTACTGTGTGTTCTCTTTAGAGGCTACACGCTTAGACATACACGCAACGCCAAAGCTTTTCGAGTTACAATGTGTTGTTTAGGAAAAACAAGATAATTTCGCACGATGCGAGATTTCCATAAAACGTGGTTGTCTGAAAAATGTTGACGAAAGAAAGTTCTCCTGTGGGTTCTCTTTTGAGGCTACACATGTAGAGGTACGAGCCACACCAAATCTTTTCGAGTTACAATGTGTTGTTTAGGAGATACAAGCTAATTTTGTACGATGCATTATTTCTTCTCTTAAAGTGTTTCCAATAGTATTTGTCTTTACTCTGCAACACTGTATTTCCTTATAACGTGGTATTCTTACATATTCTTTCGAGAGAAAACTCTCCTGTGCATTCTCTTTTGAGGCTACACGCTTAGACATACATGCAACACCAAAGCTTTTCGAGTTACAACGTGTTGTTTAGGAAAAACAAGATAATTTCCCACGATGCGAGATTTCCTTAAAACGTGGTTTCTGACAAATTTTGATGAAAGAAAATTCTCCTGTGGGTTCTCTTTTGAGGGTACACTTTTAGACGTACACGTCACACCAAATCTTTTCGAGTTACAACGTGTTGTTTAGGAGATACAAGCTAATTTTGTACGATGCGTTATTTCTTCTTGTAAAGTGTTTCCAATATGTACTTATTTGTCTTTACTCTGCAAAATTGTATTTCCGTATAACGTGGTATTCTTACATATTCTTTCGAGAGAAAACTCTCCTGTGCCTTTTCTTTTGAGGCTCCACGCTTACACATACACGCAACACCAATGCTTTTCAAGTTACAACATGTTGTTTAGGAAAAAGAAGATAATTTCACACGATGCGGGATTTCCTTAAAACGTGGTTTTTTGAAAAATTTTGAAGAAAGAAAATTCTCCTGTAGGTTCTCTTTTGAGGCTACACGTTTAGACGTACATGCCACACCAAATCTTTTCGAGTTACAACGTGTTGTTTAGGAGATACAAGCTAATTTTTTACGATGCGTTAATTCTTCTCGTAAAGTGTTTCCAATACATACGTATTTGTCTTTACTCTGCAACATTGTATTTCCTTATAACGTGGTATTCTTACATATTCTTTCAAGAGAAAACTATCCTGTGCATTCTCTTTTGAGGTTACACACTTAGACATACACGCAACACCAAAGCTTTTTGAGTTATAACGTGTTATTTAGGAAAAACAAGATAATTTCGCACGATGCGAGATTTCCTTTAAAACGTGGTTTCTGACAAATTTTGATGAAAGAAAATTCTCTTGTGGGTTCCCCTTTGAGGCTACATGCTTAGACGTACACGTCACACCAAATCTTTTCGAGTTACAACGTGTTGTTTAGGAGATACAAGCTACTTTTTTACGATGCGTTTATTTCTTCTTGTAAAGTGATTCTAATATGTACATATTTGTCTTTATTCTGCAAAATTGTATTTCCTTATAACGTGGTATTCTTATATAAATCTTTCGAGAGAAAACTCTCCTGTGCCTTCTCTTTTGAGGCTCCATGGTTACACATACACGCAACACCAAAGCTTTTCGAGTTACAACATGTTGTTTAGGAAAAAGAAGATGATTTCGCACGATGCAGGATTTCCTTAAAACGTGGTTTTCTGAAAAATTTTGACGAAAGAAAATTCTCCTGTGGGTTCTCTTTTGAGGCTACACGTTTAGACGTACACGGCACACCCAAATCTTTTCGAGTTACCACGTGTTGTTTCGGAGATACAAGCTAATTTTGTAAGATGCGTTACTTCTGCTCGTAAAGTTTTCCAATACGTACTTATTTGTCTTTTCTCTACAACACTGTATTTCCTTATAACGTTGTATTCTTACATATTCTTTCGAGAGAAAACTCTCCTGTGCGTTCTCTTTAGAGGCTACACGCTTAGACATACACGCAACGCCAAAGATTTTCGAGTTACAATGTGTCGTTTAGGAAAAACAAGATAATTTCGCACAATGCGAGATTTCCATAAAACGTGGTTGTCTGAAAAATTTTGACGAAAGAAAGTTATCCTGTGGGTTCTCTTTTGAGGCTACACGTGTAGAGGTACGAGCCACACCAAATCTTTTCGAGTTAAAACGTGTTGTTTAGGAGATACAAGCTAATTTTGTACGATGTGTTATTTCTTCTCTTAAAGTGTTTCCAATATGTATGTAGTTGTCTTTACTCTGCAACACTTTATTTCCTTATAACGTGGTATTCTTACATATTCTTTCGAGAGAAACCTCTCCTGTGCGTTCTCTTTTGAGGCTACACGCTTAGAAATACACGCAACACCAAAGCTTTTCGAGTTACAACGTGTTGTTTAGGAAAAACAAGATAATTTCCCACAATGCGAGATTTCCTTAAAACGTGGTTTCTGACAAATTTTGATGAAAGAAAATTCTCCTGTGGGTTCTCTTTTGAGGGTACACTTTTAGACGTACACGTCACACCAAATCTTTTTGAGTTACAACGTGTTGTTTAGGAGATACAAGCTAATTTTGTACGATGCGTTATTTCTTCTTGTAAAGTGTTTCCAATATGTACTTATTTGTCTTTACTCTGCAAAATTGTATTTCCGTATAACGTGGTATTCTTACATATTCTTTCGAGAGAAAACTCTCCTGTGCCTTTTCTTTTGAGGCTCCACGCTTACACATACACGCAACACCAATGCTTTTCAAGTTACAACATGTTGTTTAGGAAAAAGAAGATAATTTCACACGATGCGGGATTTCCTTAAAACATGGTTTTTTGAAAAATTTTGAAGAAAGAAAATTCTCCTGTAGGTTCTCTTTTGAGGCTACACGTTTAGACGTACATGCCACACCAAATCTTTTCGAGTTAAAACGTGTTGTTTAGGAGATACAAGCTAATTTTGTACGATGTGTTATTTCTTCTCTTAAAGTGTTTCCAATATGTATGTAGTTGTCTTTACTCTGCAACACTTTATTTCCTTATAACGTGGTATTCTTACATATTCTTTCAAGAGAAACCTCTCCTGTGCGTTCTCTTTTGAGGCTACACGCTTAGAAATACACGCAACACCAAAGCTTTTCGAGTTACAACGTGTTGTTTAGGAAAAACAAGATAATTTCCCACGATGCGAGATTTCCTTAAAACGTGGTTTCTGACAAATTTTTATGAAAGAAAATTCTCCTGTGGGTTCTCGTTTGAGGCTACACTTTTAGATGAACACGTCACACCAAATCCTTTCGAGTTACAACCTGTTGTTTAGGAGATACAAGCTAATTTTATAAGATGCGTTATTTCTTCTCGTAAATTTTTTCCAATATGTACTTATTTGTCTTTACTCTGCAAAATTGTATTTCCTTATAACGTGGTATTCTTACATATTCTTTGGAGAGAAAACTCTCCAGTGCCTTCTCTTTTGAGGCTCCACGCTTACACATACACGCAACACCATAGCTTTTCGAGTTACAACATGTTGTTTAGGAAAAAGAAGATGATTTCGCACGATGCGGGATTTCCTTAAAACGTGGTTTTCTGAAAAATTTTGAATAAAGAAAATTCTCCTGTGGGTTCTCTTTTGAGGCTACACGTTTAGACGTACACGCCACACCAAATCCTTTCAAGTTACCACGTGTTGCTTAGGAGATACAAGCTAATTTTGTACGATGCATTATTTCTTCTCATAAAGTGTTTCCAATACGTACTTATTTGTCTTTAATCTGCTACACTGTATTTTCTTATAACATGGTAATCTTACATATTATTTCGAGGGAAAACTCTCCTGTGCGTTCTCATTTGAGGGGACACGCTTAAGCAAACATGCATCGCCAAAGCATTTCGAGTTACAATGTGTTGTTTAGGAAAAACAAGATAATTTAGCACGATGCGAGATTTCCATAAAACGTGGTTTTCTGAAAAATTTTGACGAAAGAAAGTTCTCCTGTGGGTTCTCTTTTGAGGCTACACGTGTAGAGGTACGAGCCACACCAAATCTTTTCGAATTACAACGTGTTGTTTAGGAGATATAAGCTAATTTTTTACTATGCGTTAATTCTTCTCGTAAAGTGTTTCCAATAAGTACATATTTGTCTTTACACTGCAACATTATATTTCCTTATAACGTGGTATTCTTACATATTCCTTCGAGAGAAAACTATCCTGTGCGTTCCCTTTTGAGGCTACACACTTAGACATACAGGCAACACCAAAGCTTTTCGAGTTACAACGTGTTGTTTATGGAAAACAAGATAATTTTGCACGATGCGGGATTTCCTTAAAACGTGGTTTTCTGAAAAATTTTGACGAAAGAAAATTCTCCTGTGGCTTCTCTTTTGAGGCTACACGTTTAGACGTGCACACCACACCAAATCCTTTCGAGTTACAACGTGTTGTTTAAGAGATACAAGCTAATTTTGTATGATGCGTTATTTCTTTTCGTAAAGTGGTTCCAATACGTATGTATTTGTCTTTACTCTGCAACACTGTATTTCCTTATAACGTTGTATTCTTACATGTTCTTTCGAGAGAAAACTCTCCTGTGCATTCTCTTTAGAGGCTACATGCTCAGACATACACGCAACACCAAAGCTTTTCGAGTTACAACGTGTTGTTTAGGAAAAACAAGATAATTTTGCACGATGCGGGACTTCCTTAAAACGTGGTTTTCTGACAAATTTTGACGAAAGAAAGTTCTCCTGTAGGTTCTCTTTTGAGGCTAGACGTGTAGACGTACGAGCCACACCAAATATTTTTCAGTTACAACGTGTTGTTTAGGAGACACAAGCAAATATTGTACGATGCGTTATTTCTTCTCGTAAAGTGTTTCCAATACGTACATATTTGTCTTTACTCTGCAACACTGTATTTCCTTATAACGTGGTATTCTTACATATTCTTTCGAGAGAAAACTATCCTGTGCGTTCCCTTTTGAGGCTGCACACTTAGACATACAGGCAACACCAAAGCTTTTTGAGTTACAACGTGTTGTTTATAAAAAACAAGATACTTTCGCACTATGCCGGATTTCCTTAAAACATGGTTTTCTGACAAATTTTGACGAAAGGAAATTATTCGGTTGGTTCTCTTTTGAGGCTTCATGTTTCGACGTGCATGTCACACCTAATCCTTTCGAGTTGCCACGTGTTGTTTAGGAAATACAGGCTAATTTTGTACGATGCTTTATTTCTTCTCGTAAAGTGTTTCCAATACGTACGTATTTGTCTTTACTCTGCAACACTGTATTTCCTTATAACGTGGTATTCTTACATATTCTTTCGAGAGAAAACTATCCTGTGCGTTCCCTTTTGAGGCTACACACTTAGACATACAGGCAACACCAAAGCTTTTCAAGTTACAACGTGTTGTTTATGAAAAACAAGATAATTTCGCACGATGCGGGATTTCCTCAAAACTTGGTGTTCTGACAAATTTTGACGAAAGAAAATTCTCCTGTGGGTTCCCTTTTGAGGCTACATGTTTAGACGTACATGCCACATCAAATCTTTTCGAGTTACAACATGTTGTTTAGGAGATACGAGCTCATTTTGTACGATGCTTTATTTCATCCCATAAAGTTTAAGGGTTTCCAATACGTACGTATTTGTCTTTACTCTGCAACACTGTATTTCCTTATAACATGGTATTCGTACATATTCTTTCGAGAGAAAACTCTCCTGTGCATTCTCTTTTGAGGCTACATGCTTAGACATACACGCAACACCAAAGCTTTTCGAGTTAAAACGTGTTGTTTAGGAAAAACAAGATAATTTCGCAGGATGCGGGATTTCCTTAAAACGTGGTTTTTTGACAAATTTTGACTTAAGAAAATTCTCCTGTGGGTTCTCTTTTGAGGCTATACGTTTAGACGTATACGACACACCAAATCCTTTTGAGTTACAAGGTGTTGTTTAGGAGATACAAGCTAATTTTGTATGATGCATTATTTCTTCTCGTAAAGTGTTTCCAATGTGTACTCATTTGTCTTTATTCTGAAAAATTGTATTTCCTTATAACGTGGTATTCTTACATATTCTTTCGAGAGAAAACTCTCCTGTGTGTTCTCTTTTGAGGCTACACGCTGAGACATACACGCAACACAAAAGCTTTTCGAATTACAACGTGTTGTTTAAGAAAAACAAGATAATTTCGCACGATGCGGGATTTCCTTAAAACGTGGTTTTCTGAAAATTTTGACGAAAGTAATTCTCCTATCTGTTCTCTTTTGAGGCTACACATTTAGACGTACACGCCACACCAAATCCTTTCGAGTTACAACGTGTTGTTTAGGAGATACGAGCTCATTTTGTACGATGCTTTCTTTCATCTCGTAAAGTTTAAGGGTTTCCAATATGTACGTATTTGTCTTTACTCTGCAACACTGTATTTCCTTATAACGTGGTATTCTTACATATTCTTTTGAGAGAAAACTCTCCTGTGTGTTCTCTTTTGAGGCTACACGCTGAGACATACACGCAACACCAAAGCTTTTCGAGTTACAACGTGTTGTTTAGGAAAAACAAGATAATTTCGCATGATGCAGGATTTCCTTAATACGTGGTTTTCTGACAAATTTGACCAAAGAAAATTCTCCTGTGGGTTCTCTTTTTGAGGCTACACGTTTAGACGTACACGCCACACCAAATCTTTTCGAGTTACAACGTGTTTTTTAGGAGATACAGCTAATTTTGTATGATGCGTTATTTCTTCTCGTAAAGTGTTTCCAATACGTACGTATTTGTCTTTATTCTGCAACACTGTATTTCCTTATAACCTGGTACTCTTACATATTCTTTTGAGTGAAAACTCTCCTGTGCGGTCTCTTTTGAGGCTACACACTGAGACATACACGCAACACCAAAGCTTTTCGAGTTACAACGTGTTGTTTAGGAAAAACAAGATAATTTCGCAGGATGCGGGATTTCTTTAAAACGTGGTTTTCTGACAAATTTTGACGAAAGAAAATTCTCCAGTGGGTTCTCTTTTGAGGCTAAACTTTTACACGTACACGCCAAACCAAATATCTTCGAGTTTCCACTTGTTGTTTAGGAGATACAAGCTAATATTTATGATGCTTAATTTCTTCTCGTAAAGTGTTTCCAATATGTACGTATTTGTCCTTACTCTGCAACACTGTATTTCCTTATAACGTTGAATTCTTACATGTTCTATCGAGAGAAAACTCTCCTGTGCATTCTCTTTTGAGGCTACACGCTTAGACAAACACGCAACACCAAAGATTTTCTAGTTACCACGTGTTGTTTAGGAAAAACAAGATAATTTCGCAAGATGCGGTATTTCCTTAAAACGTGGTTTTCTGACAAATTTTTGACGAAAGAAAATTCTCCTTTTTGTTCTTCTTTGAGGCTACACCTTTAGATATACACGTCAAACCAAATCTTTTCGAGTTACCACATGTTGTTTAGGAGATATAAGCTAATTTTTTTCGATGCGTTATTTCTTCTCGTAAAGTGTTCCCAATATATACTTATTTGTATTTACTCTGCAAAATTGTATTTCCTAATAACGTGGTATTCTTACATATTCTTTCAAGAGAAAACTCTCCTGTGCCTTCTCTTTTGAGGCTCCACGCTTACACATACACGCAACACTAAAGCTTTTCGAGTCACAACATGTTGTTTAGGAAAAAGAAGATGATTTCGCACGATGCGGGATTTCCTTAAGACGTGGTTTTCTGAAAAATTTTGAGGAAAGAAAATTCTCCTGTGGGTTCTCTTTTGAGGCTACACATTTAGTCGTACACGCCACACCAAATGTTTTCGAGTTACAACGTGCTTTTTAAGAGATACAAGCTAATTTTGTACGATGCGTTAATTCTTCTTGTAAGGTGTTTCCAATACGTAAGTATTTGTCTTTACTCTGAAACACTGTATTTCCTTATAACGTGGTATTCTTATATATTCTTTCGAGAGAAAACTATCCTGTGCGTTCCCTTTTGAGGCTACATGCGGAGACATACACGCAACACCAAAGCTTTTCAAGTTAAAACATGTTGTTTATGAATAAAAAGATAATTTCGCACGATGCGGGATTTCCTTAAAACGTGGTTTTCTGATAAATTTTGACAAAAGAAAATTCTCCTGTGGGTTATCTTTTGAGGCTACACGTTTAGACGTACACGTCACATCAAATCTTTTCGAGTTACCACGGGTTGTTTAGGAGATACAAGCTTATTCTGTACGATGCGTTATTTTTTCTTGTAAAGTGTTTCCAATATGTACTTATTTGCCTTTACTCTGCAAAATTGTATTTCTTTATAACGTGGTATTCTTACATTTTCTTTCGAGAGAAAACTCTCCTGTGCCTTCTCTTTTGAGGCTCCACGCTTAGACATACGCGCAACACCAAAGCTTTTCGAGTTACAACATGTTGTTTAGGAAAAAGAAGATGATTTTGCACGATGCGGGATTTCCTTAACACGTGGTTTTCTGAAAAATTTTAACGAAAGAAAATTCTCCTGTGGGTTCTCTTTTAAGGCTACACGTTTAGACGTACATGCCACACCAAATCTTTTCGAGTTACAACATGTTGTTTAGGAGATACAAGCTAATTTTGTACTATGCGTTAATTCTTTACGTAAAGTGTTTCGAATACATACGTGTTTGTCTTTACTCTGCAACACTGTATTTCCTTATAACGTGGTATTCTTACATATTCTTTCGAGAGAAAACTCTCCTGTGCATTCTCTTTTGAGGCTACATGCTTAGACATACACGCAACTCCAGAGCTTTTCGAGTTACAACTTGTTGTTTAGAAAAAACAAGATAATTTCGCACGATGCTAGTTTTCCTTAAAACGTGGTTTCTGACAAATTTTGATGAAAGAAAATTCACCTGTGGGTTCTCTTTTGAGGCTACACCTTTAGACGTACACACCACACCAAATCTTTTTGAGTTACACCGTGCTGTTTAGAAGATACAAGCAAATTTTTTTTTTACGATGCGTTATTTCTTCTCGTAAAGTTTAAGTTTTTCCAATACATACGTTTTTGTCTTTACTCTGCAACTCTGTATTTCCTTATAACGTGGTATTCTTACATATTCTTTCGAGAGAAAACTCTCCTGTGCGTTCTCTTTTGAGGCTACACGCTTAGACAAAAACGCAACACCACAGCTTTTCGAGTTACAACGTGTTCTTTAGGAAAAACAAGATAATAACGCACGATGCAGTATTTCCTTAAAACGTGGTTTCTGACAAATATTGACAAAAGAAAATACTCCTGAGGGTTCTCTTTTGAGGCTACACGTTTAGACGTACATACCACACCAAATCTTTTCGAGTTACAACGTGTTGTTTAGGAGATACAAGCTAATTTTTTAAGATGCGTTATTTCTTCTCGTAAAGTTTAAGTGTTTCCAATACGTATGTATTTGCCTTTACTCTGCAACACTGTTTTCCTTATAACGTGGTATTCTTGCATATTCTTTCGAGAGAAAACTCTCCTGTGCGTTCTCTTTTGAGGCTAAACGCTTAGACATACACGCAACACCAAAGCTTTTCGAGTTACAACGTTTTTTTTAGGAAGAACAAGATAATTTCTCACGATGCGGGATTTCCTTAAAACGTGGTTTTCTGACAAATTTTGACGAAAGAAATTTGTCCTGTGGTTCTCTTTGAGGCTACACGTTTAGATGTACACGCCACACCAAATCCTTTCGAGTTACAACGTGTTGTTTAGGAGATACAAGCTAATTTTTTACGATGCTTTATTTCATCTCGTAAAGTTTAAGGGTTTCCAATATGAAAGTATTTGTCATTATTCTGCCACAGTGTACTTCCATATAACGTGGTATTCTTACATATTCTTTCGAGAGAAAACTCTCCTGTGTGTTCTCTTCTGAGGCTACACGCTTAGACATACACGCAACACCAAAGCTTTTCGAGTTACAACGCGTTGTTTAGGAAAAACAAGATAATTTCGCACGATGCGGGATTTCCTTAATATGTGGTTTTCTGACAAATTTTGACCAAAGAAAATTCTCCTGTGTGTTCTCTTTTGAGGCTACACGTTTAGACCTACAGGTCACACCAAATCTTTTCGAGTTACAACGTGTTGTTTAGGAGATACAAGCTAATTTTTTAAGATGCGTTATTTCTTCTCGTAAAGTTTAAGTGTTTCCAATACGTATGTATTTGCCTTTACTCTGCAACACTGTTTTCCTTATAACGTGGTATTCTTGCATATTCTTTCGAGAGAAAACTCTCCTGTGCGTTCTCTTTTGAGGCTAAATGCTTAGACATACACGCAACACGAAAGCTTTTCGAGTTGCAACGTTTTTTTTTAGGAAGAACAAGATAATTTCTCACGATGCGGGATTTCCTTAAAACGTGGTTTTCTGACAAATTTTGACGAAAGAAATTTGTCCTGTGGTTCTCTTTGAGGCTACACGTTCAGATGTACACGCCACACCAAATCCTTTCGAGTTACAACGTGTTGTTTAGGAGATACAAGCTAATTTTTTACGATGCTTTATTTCATCTCGTAAAGTTTAAGGGTTTCCAATATGAAAGTATTTGCCATTATTCTGCAACAGTGTACTTCCTTATGACGTGGTATTCTTACATATTCTTTCGAGAGAAAACTCTCCTGTGTGTTCTCTTTTGAGGCTACACGCTTAGACATACACGCAACACCAAAGCTTTTCGAGTTACAACGCGTTGTTTAGGAAAAACAAGATAATTTCGCACGATGCGGGATTTCCTTAATATGTGGTTTTCTGACAAATTTTGACCAAAGAAAATTCTCCTGTGTGTTCTCTTTTGAGGCTACACGTTTAGACCTACAGGTCACACCAAATCTTTTCGAGTTACAACGTGTTGTTTAGGAGATACAAGCTAATTTTTTATGA
Source organism: Apodemus sylvaticus (assembly GCF_947179515.1). Lineage (NCBI taxonomy): Eukaryota > Metazoa > Chordata > Mammalia > Rodentia > Muridae > Apodemus > Apodemus sylvaticus. Next base: position 176,044 of record NW_026263156.1, read on the forward strand.
TGCGTTATTTCTTCTCATAAAGTGTTTCCAATAAGTACGTATTTGTCTTTACTCTGCAACACTGTATTTCCTTATAACGTGGTATTCTTACATATTCTTTTTAGAGAAAACTCTCCTGTGCGCTCTCTTTTGAGTCTACACGCTTAGACATACACGCAACACCAAAGCTTTTCGAGTTACAACGCATTGATTAGGAAAAACAAGATAATTTTGCACGATAAGGGATTTCCTTAAAACGTGGTTTTCTTACATATTTTGACGATAAAAAATTCTCCTGTCGGTTCTCTTTTGAGGCTACACGTTTAGACGTACACGTCACACCAAATATTTTCGAGTTACAACGTGTTGTTTCGGAGATACAAGCTAATTTTGTACGATTTTTTATTTCTTCTCTTAAAGTTTTACAATATGTACGTATTTGTCTTTAATCTGCAACACTGTATTTCCTTATAACGTGGTATTCTTACATATTCTTTCGAGAGAAAACTCTCCTTGCATTCCCTTTAGAGGCTACATACTTAGACATACACGCAACCCCAAAGCTTTTCGAGTTACAACGTGTTGTTTAGGAAAAACAAGATAATTTCGCACGATGCGGGATTTCCATAAAACGTGGTTTTCTGACAAATTTTGACGAAAGAAAACTCTCCTGTGGGTTCTCTTTTGAGGATACACGTTTAGACGTACAAGCCACACCAAATCTTTTCGAGTCACAACATGTTGTTTAGGACATACAAGCTAATTTTGCAAGATGCGTTATTTCTCTCATAAAGTGTTTCCAGTATGTACGTATTTGTCTTTACACTGCCACACTGTATTTCCTTATAACGTGGTATTCTTACATATTCTTTCGAGAGAAAACTCTCCTATGCGTTCTCTTTTGGGGCTACATGCTTAGACATACACCCAACACCAAAGCTTTTCGAGTTAAAACATGTTGTTTAGGAAGAACAAGATAATTTCTCACGATGCGCGATTTCCTTAAAACGTGGTTTTCTGAAAAATTTTGACGAAAGAAAATTGTCCTGTGGGTTCTCTTTTGAGGCTACAGGTTTAGACGTACATGCCACACCAAATCTTTTCGAGTTACAACGTGTTGTTTAGGAGATACAAGCTAATTTTGTACGATGCTTTATTTCATCTCATAAAGTTTAAGGGTTTCCAATACATACGTGTTTGTCTTTACTCTGCAACACTGTATTTCCTTATAACGTGGTATTCTTTCATATTCTTTCGAGAGAAAACTCTCCTGTGTGTTCTCTTTTGAGGCTACACGCTTAGACATACACGCAATAGCAAATCTTTTCGAGTTACAACATGTTGTTTAGGAAGAACAAGATAATTTCCCACGATGCGGGATTTCCTTAAAACGTGGTGTTCTGACAAATTTTGATGAAAGAAAATTCTCCTGTGGGTTCTCTTTTGAGGCTACGCCTTTAGACGTACACACCACACCAAATCTTTTTGAGTTACACCGTGCTGTTTAGGAGATCCAAGCTAATTTTTTTTACGATGCATTATTTCTTCCCGTAAAGTTTAAGTGTTTCCAATACATACGTTTTTGTCTTTACACTGCAACTCTGTTTTTCCTTATAACGTGGTATTCTTACATACTCTTTCGAGAGAAAACTCTCCTGTGCGTTCTCTTTTGAGGCTACACGCTTAGACATACAGGCAACACCACAGCTTTTCAAGTTACAATGTGTTGTTTAGGAAAAACAAGATAATTTAGCACGATGCGGGATTTCCTTAAAACGTGGTTTTCTGACAAATTTTGACGAAAGAAAATACTCCTGTGTGTTCTCTTTTGAGGCTACACGTTTAGCCGTACATGCCACACCAAATCTTTTCGAGTTACAACCTGTTGTTTAGGAGATACAAGCTAATTTTTTTACGATGCGTTATTTCTTCTCGTAAAGTGTTTCCAATAAGTACGTATTTGTCTTTACTCTGCAACACTGTGTTTCCTTATAACGTGGTATTCTTACATATTCTTTCGAGAGAAAACTCTCCTGTGCGTTCTCTTTTGAGGCTACATGCTTAGACATACACGCAACACCAAAGCTTTTCGAGTTACAACGTGTTTTTTAGGAAGAACAAGATAATTTCTCACGATGCGGGATTTCCTTAAAACGTGGTTTTCTGACAAATTTTGACGAAAGAAATTTGTCCTATGGTTCTCTTTGAGGCTACACGTTTAGATGTACATGCCACACCAAATCTTTTCGAGTTACAACGTGTTGTTTAGGAGATACAAGCTAATTTTGTACGATGCTTTATTTCATCTCGTAAAGTTTAAGGGTTTCCAATACGAAAGTATTTGTCATTATTCTGCAACAGTGTACTTCCTTATAATGTGGTATTCTTACATATTCTTTCGAGAGAAAACTCTCCTGTTTGTTCTCTTTTGAGGCTACACGCTTAGACATACACGCAACACCAAAGCTTTTCGAGTTACAACGCGTTGTTTAGGAAAAACAAGATAATTTCGCACGATGCGGGATTTCCTTAATACGTGGTTTTCTGACAAATTTTGACCAAAGAAAATTCTCCTGTGTGTTCTCTTTTGAGGCTACACGTTTAGACGTACAGGTCACACCAAATCTTTTCGAGTTACAACGTGTTGTTTAGGAGATACAAGCTAATTTTTTACGATCCGTTATTTCTTCTCATAAAGTGTTTCCAATAAGTACGTATTTGTCTTTACTCTGCAACACTGTATTTCCTTATAAGGTGCTATTCTTACATATTCTTTTTAGAGAAAACTCTCCTGTGTGCTCTCTTTTGAGTCTACACGCTTAGACATGCACGCAACTCCAAAGCTTTTCGAGTTACAACGCATTGTTTAGGAAAAACAAGATAATTTTGCATGATAAGGGATTTCCTTAAAACGTGGTTTTCTTACATATTTTGACGATAAAAAATTCTCCTGTCGGTTCTCTTTTGAGGCTACACATTTAGACGTACACGTCACACCAAATATTTTCGAGTTACAACGTGTTGTTTAGGAGATACAAGCTAATTTTGTATGATTTTTTATTTCTTCTCTTAAAGTGTTACAATATGTACGTATTTGTCTTTACTCTTCAACACTGTATTTCCTTATAACGTGGTATTCTTACATATTCTTTCGAGAGAAAACTCTCCTTGCATTCCTTTTAGAGGCTACACACTTAGACATACATGCAACACCAAAGCTTTTCGAGTTACAACGTGTTGTTTAGGAAAAACAAGATAATTTCGCACGATGCGGGATTTCCTTAAAACGTGGTTTTCTGACAAATTTTGACGAAAGAAAACTCTCCTGTGGGTTCTCTTTTGAGGATACACGTTTAGACGTACACGCCACACCAAATCTTTTCGAGTTACAACATGTTGTTTAGGACATACAAGCAAATTTTGCAAGATGCGTTATTTCTCTCATAAAGTGTTTCCAGTATGTACGTATTTGTCTTTACTCTGCCACACTGTATTTCCTTATAACGTGGTATTCTTATATATTCTTTCGAGAGAAAACTCTCCTATGCGTTCTCTTTTGGGGCTACATGCTTAGACATACACCCAACACCAAAGCTTTTCGAGTTAAAACGTGTTGTTTAGGAAGAACAAGATAATTTCTCACGATGCGCGATTTCCTTAAAACGTGGTTTTCTGAAAAATTTTGACGAAAGAAAATTGTCCTGTGGGTTCTCTTTTGAGGCTACACGTTTAGACGTACATGCCACACCAAATCTTTTCGAGTTACAACGTGTTGTTTAGGAGATACAAGCTAATTTTGTACGATGCTTTAATTCATCTCGTAAAGTTTAAGGGTTTCCAATACATATGTGTTTGTCTTTACTCTGTAACACTGTATTTCCTTATAACGTGGTATCCTTTCATATTCTTTCGAGAGAAAACTCTCCTGTGCGTTCTCTTTTGAGGCTACACGCTTAGACATACACGCAACAGCAAAGCCTTTCGAGTTACAACATGTTGCTTAGGAAGAACAAGATAATTTCCCACGATGCGGGATTTCCGTAAAACGTGGTGTTCTGACAAATTTTGATGAAAGAAAATACTCCTGTGGGTTCTCTTTTGAGGCTACACCTTTAGACGTACACACCACACCAAATCTTTTTGAGTTACACCGTGCTGTTTAGGAGATACAAGCTAATTTTTTTTTTACGATGCGTTATTTCTTCTCATAAAGTTTAAGTGTTTCCAATACATACGTTTTTGTCTTTACACTGCAACTCTGTATTTCCTTATAACGTGGTATTCTTACATATTCTTTCGAGAGAAAACTCTCCTGTGCATTCTCTTTTGAGGCTACACGCTTAGACATACAGGCAACACCACAGCTTTTCGAGTTACAATGTGTTGTTTAGGAAAAACAAGATAATTTAGCACGATGCGGGATTTCCTTAAAACGTGGTTTTCTGACAAATTTTGACGAAAGAAAATACTCCCGAGGTTTCTCTTTTGAGGCTACACGTTTAGACGTACACGCCACACCAAATCTTTTCGAGTTACAACTTGTTGTTTAGGAGATACAAGCTAATTTTTTAAGATGCGTTATTTCTTCTCGTAAAGTTTAAGTGTTTCCAATACGTACGTATTTGCCTTTACTCTGCAACACTGTTTTCCTAATAACGTGGTATTCTTACATATTCCTTCGAGAGAAAACTCTCCTGTGCGTTCTCTTTTGAGGCTACACGCTTAGACATACATGCAACACCAAAACTTTTCGAGTTACAACGTGTTGTTTAGGAAGAACAAGATAATTTCTCACGATGCGGGATTTCCTTAAAACGAGGTTTGCTGACAAATTTTGACGAAAGAAAATTGTCCCGTGGGTTCTCTTTTGGGGCTACACGTTTAGACGTACAAGCCACACCAAATCTTTTCCAGTAAAAACGTGTTGTTTAGGAGATACAAGCTAATTTTGTACGATGCTTTAATACATCTCGTAAAGTTTAAGTGTTTCCAATATGTACGCTTTCGTCTTTACTCAGCAACACTGTACTTCCTTATAAAGTGGTATTCTTAACTATTCTTTCGAGAGAAAACTCTCCTGTGCGTTCTCTTGAGGCTACATGCTTAGACATACACGCAACACCAAAGCTTTTCGAGTTACAATGTGTTGTTTAGGAAAAACAAGATAATTTCGCACGATGCGGGGTTTCCTTAGAACGTGGTTTTCTGACAAAATTTGACCAAAGAAAATTCTCCTGTCCGTTCTCTTTTGAGGCTACACGTTTAGCCGTACACGCCACACCAAATCTTTTCGAGTTACAACCTGTTGTTTAGGAGATACAAGCTAAATTTTTTACGATGCGTTATTTCTTCTCGTAAAGTGTTTCCAATAAGTATGTATTTGTCTTTACTCTGCAACACTGTGTTTCCTTATAACGTGGTATTCTTACATATTCTTTCGAGAGAAAACTCTCCTGTGCGTTCTCTTTTGAGGCTACATGCTTAGACATACACGCAACACCAAAGCTTTTCGAGTTACAACGTGTTTTTTAGGAAGAACAAGATAATTTCTCACGATGCGGGATTTCCTTAAAACGTGGTTTTCTGACAAATTTTGACGAAAGAAATTTGTCCTGTGGTTCTCTTTGAGGCTACACGTTTAGATGTACATGCCACACCAAATCTTTTCGAGTTACAACGTGTTGTTTAGGAGATACAAGCTAATTTTGTACGATGCTTTATTTCATCTCGTAAGTTTAAGGGTTTCCAATACGAAAGTATTTGTCATTATTCTGCAACAGTGTACTTCCTTATAATGTGGTATTCTTACATATTCTTTCGAGAGAAAACTCTCCTGTGTGTTCTCTTTTGAGGCTACACGCTTAGACATACACGCAACACCAAAGCTTTTCGAGTTACAACGCGTTGTTTAGGAAAAACAAGATAATTTCACACGATGCGGGATTTCCTTAATACGTGGTTTTCTGACAAATTTTGACCAAAGAAAATTCTCCTGTGGGTTCTCTTTTGAGGCTACACGTTTAGACGTACACGCCACACCAAATCTTTTGGAGTTTCAATGTGTTGTTTAGGAGATACAAGCTAATTTTTTACAATATGTTATTTCTTCTCATAAAGTATTTCCAATAAGTACGTATTTGTCTTTAATCTGCAACACTGTATTTTCTTATAACGTGGTATTCTTACACATTCTTTCGAGTGAAAACTCTCCTGTGTGCTCTCTTTTGAGTCTACACGCTTAAACATACATGCAACACCAAAGCTTTTCGAGTTACAAGGTTTTGTTTAGGAAAAACAAGATAATTTCGCACGATGTGGGATTTCATAAACGTGGTTTTCTGAATATTTGACGAAAGAAAATTCTCCTATGGGTTCTCTCTTGAGGCTACACGTTTAGACGTACACGCCACACAAAGTCTTTTCGAGTTACAACGTGTTGTTTAGGAGATATGAGCTAATTTTGTACGATGCTTTATTTCATCTCATAAAGTTTAAGGGTTTCCAATACGTACCTATTTGTCTTTACTCTGAAACACTGTATTTCCTTATAACGTGGTATTCTTACATATTCTTTTGAGAGAAAACTCTTCTGTGTGTTCTCTTTTGAGGCTACATGCTGAGACATACACGCAACACCATAGCTTTTCGAGTTAAAACGTGTTGTTTAGGAAAAACAAGATAATTTCGCACGATGCAGGATTTTTTTAATACGTGGTTTTCTGACAAATTTGACCAAAGGAAATTCTCCTGTGGGTTCTCTTTTGAGGCTACACGGTGAGACGTACACGTCACACCAAAACTTTTCGAGTTACAACGAGTTGTTTAGGAGACACAAGCTAATTTTGTATGATGCGATATTTCTTCTTTTAAAGTGTTTCCAATATGTACGTATTTGTCTTTACTCTGCAACACTGTATTTCCTTATAACGTGGTATTCTTACATATTCTTTCGAGAGAAAACTCTCCTGTGCATTCCCTTTTGTGGCTACACACTTAGTCATACACGCAACACCAAAGCTTTTCGAGTTACAACTTGTTGTTTAGGAAAAACAAGATAATTTCGCAGGATGCGGGATTTCGTTAAAACGTGATTTTCTGACAAATTTTGAAGAAAGAAAATTCTCCTATGGGTTCTCTTTTGAGGCTACACGTTTAGACGTACACGCCACACCAAGTCCTTTCGAGTTACCATGTGTTGTTTAGGAGATACAAGCTAATTTTTTACAATGCGTTATTTCTTCTCGTAAAGTGTTTCCATCAAGTATGTATTTGTCTTTACTCTGCAACACTGTATTCCCTTATAACGTTGTATTCTTACATGTTCTTTTGAGAGAAAACTCTCCTGTGCGTACTCTTTAGAGGCTACACGCTTAGACATACAGACAACGCCAAAGATTTTCGAGTTACAATGTGTTGTTTAGGAAAAGCAAGATAATTTCGCACAATGCGAGATTTCCATAAAACGTGGTTTTCTGAAAAATTTTGACGAAAGAAAGTTTTCCTGTGGGTTCTCTTTTGAGGCTACACGTGTAGAAGTACGAGCCACAACAAATCTTTTCGAGTTCCAATTGTTGTTTAGGAGATACAAGATAATTTTGTACGATGTGTTATTTCCTCTCTTAAAGTGTTTCCAATACGTATGTATTTGTCTTTATTCTGCAACACTGTATTTTCTCATAACATGGTATTCTTACAAATTCTTTCGAGAGAAAACTCTCCTGTGCATTCTCTTTTGAGGCTACAAGCTTAGACATACACCCAACTCCAAAGCTTTTCGAGTTACAACGTGTTGTTTAGGAAAAACAAGATAATTTGGCACGATGCGGGATTTCCTTAAAACGTGGTTTTCTGAAAAATTTTGACGAAAGAAAATTCTCCTGTGGGTTCTCTTTTGAGGCTACACGTTTAGACGTACACGCCGCACCAAATCTTTTCGAGTTACAACGTTTTGTTTAGGAGATACAAGCTAATTTTCTACGATGCGTAACTTCTTCTCGTAAAGTGTTTCCAATATGTACATATTTGTCTGCTCTGCAACACTGTATTTCCTTATAACGTGGTATTCTTACATATTATTTCGAGAGAAAACTATCCTGTGCGTTATCTTTTGAGGCTACACACTTAGACATACAGGCAACACCAAAGCTTTTCGAGTTACAACATGTTGTTTAGGAAAAACAAGATAATTTCGCACGATGCAGGATTTCCTTAAAACGTGGTTTTCTGACAAATTTTGACGAAAGAAAATTCTCCTGTCGGTTCACTTTTGGGGCTACACATTTAGACGTACACGCCACACCAAATCCTTTAGAGTTACCACGTGTTGTTTAGGAGATACAAGCTAATTTTGTATGATGCGTTATTTCTTCTCGTAAAGTGTTTCCAATACGTACGTATTTGTCTTTACTCTGCAACACTGTATTTCCTTTTAACGTTGTATTATTACATGTTCTTTTGAGAGAAAACTCTCCTGTGCATTGTCTTTAGAGGCAACATGCTCAGACATACACGCAACACCAAAGCTTTTCGAGTTACAACGTGTTGTTTAGGAAAAACAAGATAATTTTGCACGATGCGGGATTTCCTTAAAACGTGGTTCTTTGACAAATTTTGACGAAAAAAAGTTCTCCTGTTGGTTCTCTTTTGAGGCTACAAGTGTAGGAGTACGAGCCACACCAAATATTTTCGAGTTATAACGTGTTGTTTAGGAGATACAAGCAAATTTTGTACGATGCGTTATTTCTTCCCTAAATTGTTTCCAATATGTCGTTATTTATCTTTACTCTGCAACACTGTATTTTCTTATAACGTGGTATTCTTACATATTCTTTCGAGGGAAAACTCTCCTGTGCATGCTCTTTTGAGGCTACACGCTTAGACGAACACGCACGCCAAAGCTTTTCGAATTACAACGTGTTGTTTAGGAAAAAGAAGATAATTTCGCACGATGCGAGATTTCCATAAAACGTGGTTTTCAGACAAATTTTGACGAAAGAAAGTTCTCCTCTGGGTTCTCTTTTGAGGCTACACGTGTAGAGATACGAGCCACACCAAATCTTTTCGAGTTACAATGTGTTGTTTAGGAGATACAAGCTAATTTTGTACAATGCGTTATTTCTTCTCTTAAAGTGTTTCCAATACGTACGTAGTTGTCTTTATTCTGCAACACTGTATTTCCTTATAACGTGGTATTCTTACATATTCTTTCGAGAGAAAACTCTCCTGTGCATTCTCTTTTGAGGCTACATGCTTAGACATACACGCAACACCAAAGCTTTTCGAGTTACAACGTGTTGTTTAGGAAAAACAAGAAAATTTCGCACGATGCGCTATTTCCTTAAAACGTGGTTTCAGACAAATTTTGATGAAAGAAAATTCTCCTGTGGGTTCTCGTTTGAGGCTACACTTTTAGACGTACATGTCACACCAAATCTTTTCGAGTTACAACGTGTTGTTTAGGAGATACAAGCTCATTTTTTACGATGCATTATTTCTTCTCGTAAAGTGTTTCCAATATGTACTTATTTGTCTTTACTCTGCAAAATTGTATTTCCTTTTAACGTGGTATTCTTACATATTCTTTCAAGAGAACACTCTCCTGTGCCTTCTCTTTTGAGTCTCCACGCTTACACATACACGCAACACCAACGCTTTTCGAGTTACAACATGTTGTTTAGGAAAAAGAAGATGATTTCGCACGATGCGGGATTTCCTTAAAACGTGGTTTTCTGAAAAATTTTGACGAAAGAAAATTCTCCTGTGGGTTCTCTTTTGAGGCTACATGTTTAGATGTACACGCCACACCAAATCTTTTCGAGTTACAACGTGTTGTTTTGGAGATACAAGCTAATTTTGTACGATGCGTTAATTCTTCTCATAAAGTGTTTCCAATACATACGTATTTGTCTTTACTCTGCAACACTGTATTTCCTTATAACGTGGTATTCTTACATATTCTTTCGAGAGAAAAGTATCCTGTGCGTTCCCTTTTGAGGCTGCACACTTAGACATACAGGCAACATCAATGCTTTTAGAGTTACAACGTGTTGTTTATGAAAAACAAGATTATTTCGCACGATGCGGGATTTCCTTAAAACGTGGTTTTCTGACAAATTTTGACGAATGAAAATTCTCCTGTGGGTTCTCTTTTGAGGCTCCACGTTTAGACATACACGCCACACCAAATCCTTTCGAGTTACCACGTGTTGCTTAGGAGATACAAGCTAATTTTCTACGATGCGTTATTTCTTCTCGTAAAGTGTTTCCAATAATTACGCATTTGTCTTTACTCTGCAACACTGTATTTCCTTATAACGTTGTATTCTTACATGTTATTTCGAGAGAAAACTCTCCTGTGCGTTCTCTTTAGAGGCTACAGGCTTAGACATACACGAAACACCAAAGCTTTTTGAGTTACAACATGTTGTTTATGAAAAACAAGATAATATTGCACGATGCGGGATTTCCTTAAAACGTGGTTTTCTGACAAATTTTGACGAAAGAAAGTTATCCTGTGTTTCTCTTTTGAGGGTACACGTGTAGACGTACGAGCCACACCAAATCTTTTCGAGTTACAACGTGTTGTTTAGGAGATACAAGCAAATTTTGTAAGATGCGTTATTTCTTCTCCTAAGTGTTTCCAATATGTCCTTATTTGCCTTTACTCTGCAACATTGTATTTCCATATAACGTGGTATTCTTACATATTCTTTCAAGGGAAAATGCTCCTGTGCGTTCTCTTTTGAGGCTACACGTTTAGACATACACGCAACGCCAAAGCTTTTCGAGTTACAACGTGATGTTTAGGAAAAACAAGATAATTTCGCACGATGCGAGATTTCCATAAAACGTGGTTTTCTGAAAAATTTTGATGAAAGAAAGTTCTCCTGTGTGTTCTCTTTTGAGGCTACACTTCTAGAGGTACGAGCCACACCAAATCTTTTCGAGTTACAAAGTGTTCTTTAGGAGATACAAGCTAATTTTGTACGATGCGTTATTTCTTCTCTTAAAGTGTTTCCAATACGTACATAGTTGTCTTTACTCTGCAACACTGTATTTCCTTATAACGTGGTATTCCTACATATTCTTTCAAGAGAAAACTCTCCTGTGCGTTCTCTTTTGAGGCTACAAGCTTAGACATACACGCAACACCAAAGCTTTTCGATTTACAACGTGTTGTTTAGGAACAACAAGATAATTTCGCACGATGCGAGATTTCCTTTAAACGTGGTTTCTGACAAATTTTGATGAAAGAAAATTCTCCTGTGGGTTCTCTTTTGAGGCTAAACGTTTAGACATACACGTCACACCAAATCTTTTCGAGTTACAACGTGTTGTTTAGGAGATACAAGCTAATTTTTTACGATCCATTCTTCCTTCTCATAAAGTGTTTCCAATATGTACTTATTTGTCTTTACTCTGCAAAATTGTATTTCCTTATAACGTGGTATTCTTACATATTCTTTCGAGAGAAAACTCTCCTGTGCCTTCTCTTTTGAGGCTCCATGCTTACACATACACGCAACACCAAAGCTTTTCAAGTTACAACATGTTGTTTAGGAAAAAGAAGATGATTTCGCACGATGGGGGATTTCCTTAACACGTGGTTTTCTGAAAAATTTTGACGAAAGAAAATTCTCCTGTGGGTTCTCTTTTGAGGCTACATGTTTAGACGTACACGCCACACCAAAATCTGTTCGAGTTACAACATATTGTTTAGGAGATACAAGTTAATTTTTTACAATGCGTTAATTCTTCTCATAAAGTGTTTCCAATACATACATATTTGTCTTTACTCTGCAACATTGTATTTCCTTATAACGTGGTATTCTTACATATTCTTTCAATAGAAAACTGTCCTGTGCGTTCTCCTTTGAGGCCACACGTTTAGACATACAGGCAACACCAAAGCTTTTCGAATTACAACGTGTTGTTTAGGAAAAACAAGATAATTTCGCACAATGCGGGATTTCCTTAAAACGTGGTTTTCTGACAAATTTTGACGAAAGAAAATTCTCCTGTGGGTTCTCTTTTGAGGCTACACGTTTCAACTTACACGCCACACCAAATCCTTCGAGTTACAACGTGTTGTTTAGGAAATACAAGCTAATTTTTTACGATGTATTATTCCTTCTCGTAAAGTGTTTCCAATAAGTATCTGTCTTTACTCTGCAACACTGTATTTCCTTATAACGTGGTATTCTTACATATTCTTTCAAGAGAATACTCTCCTGTGCCTTCTCTTTTGAGGCTACACGCTTAGACATACACGCAACACCAAAGCTTTTCGAGTTACAACGTGTTGTTTAGGAAAAACAAGATAATTTCGCACGATGCGGGATTTCCTTAAAACGTGGTTTTCTGAAAAATTTTGACGAAAGAAAATTCTCCTGTGGGTTCTCTTTTGAGGCTACATGTTTAGATGTACACGCCACACCAAATCCTTTCGAGTTACAACGTTTTGTTTAGGAGATACAAGCTAATTTTGTAAGATGCGTTAATTCTTCTCATAAAGTGTTTCCAATACGTACGAATTTGTCTTTACTCTGCAACACTGTATTTCCTTATAACGTGGTATTCTTACATATTCTTTCGAGGGAAAACTCTCCTGTGCGTTCTCTTTCGAGGCTACACGCTTAGACAAACACGCAACACCAAAGCTTTTCGAGTTACAACGTGTTGTTTAGGAAAAAACAAGATAATTTCGCATGATGCGAGATTTCCATAAATCGTGGTTTTCTGAAAAATTTTAACGAAAGAATTTCCTCCTGTGGGTTCTCTTTTGAGTCTACACTTGTAGAGGTATGAGCCACACCAAATCTTTTCGAGTTACAAAGTTTTGTTTAGGAGATACAAGCTAATTTTGTACGATGCGTTATTTCTTCTCTTAAAGTGTTTCCAATATGTACGTATTTGTCTTTACTCTGCAACACTGTATTTCCTTATAACGTGGTATTCCTACATTTTCTTTCGAGAGAAAACTCTCCTGTGCGTTCTCTTTTGAGGCTACACGCTTAGACATACACGCAACACCAAAGCTTTTCGATTTACAACGTGTTGTTTATGAAAAACAAGATAATTTCACACGATGCGAGATTTCCTTAAAACGTGGTTTCTGACAAATTTTGATGAAAGAAAATTTTTGGGCCTGGGAGCGGCGGCAGCAGCAGCAGTAGCAGCAGCAGCGGCTGGTCCAGAGGAAGGGCCATCAGCAGTAGAACCAAGCGGACAGGGTCCAGGCAGACCCGGTGCCCACGACCACTGGCCATTCGCTGGCCAGCCAGGCTGCAAGCAGCGGCGGATTTACGGTGCCTTTCACCACACGGAAGCCACATCAGAACTCTGCCTCCCGCCAGTCAGTTACGTGGGCTCCATATTGGTTCTCGGTCGCCAGAGAAATCAGACTGAGGTACGCAAATATAACCTGAGAACAACATCGCGGGGGTCTAAGCCCGACGGGCGTTGGCCTGCACCCAGGCCCTGAGCTGATCGGGGGTCCACCGGGGTGCAAACCCGGCCAGGAGGTTTTTTTCCTCCCGGGCCTGCGCGCGCACCACCACCATTTTGCCTGGGGGAAGCCAGGGAGACCTAGCAGGCAAAACCAAACCGGCTAACAGGCATAGCCCGAGGCGGACATAGCAGGGGTCTCAGACGGTCAGTCCCTGGACTGCCCCCAGGCCCTGGGCTGCTCGGTGGGCCATCTTTGTGCCGACCCGGCCAGGAGGTTGTTTATCCGGGCCAGTTTGCGCACCACCACCATTTTGCCTACGGGAAGCCAGAGAGACCTAGCAGGCAAAACCAAACCAGCTAACAGGCATAGCCCGAGGCGGACATAGCAGGGGTCTCAGACGGTCAGGCCCTGGACTGCCCCCCAGGCCCTGGGCTGCTCGTTGGGCCATCTGTGTGCTGACCCAGCCAGGAGGTTGTTAGCCCAGCAGACTCTCCCAGCACTCTCAGGGAACTCGCACACGCCACCATCCTAGCCACCTGACACACCCAATTAACACCCACAGCTGAGGGGAACTTTGCACCGACATTGGCCTGCCAGGCTTTTGCCTAGACTCAGGACCTGAGCAGCTAGGCTAGCCTTGTGTGCACCAACCCGGTTGGGAGTTCTGCTGCCCAGATCAGCCTGGGCGGCAGCACCACATCTCCAAGTCCTGCAAGTGTCTAGCTGGGTTTCCGGGCGGCCAGCTGGGAGAAGTCAGTGTGCTCCAGTGAATCCAGTGGGCCCCAGCAGGAGCCTTCGGGTGCCTGCTTTGGGATCTGAACAGCCTGGGCAGCAGCACCCTGTCTACAAGCAGTGCAGGAGGTAAGCTGTGCACCAGAGCCCAACGGGGAAGGGGCAGCTTGCACTGGTGAGTCCAGCACTGACAAGACAAACTAACACCAGTGAGAACTAGATGGCAAAAGGCAAACGCAGGAACGTCACTAACAGAAATCAAGGCAATATGGCAACATCTGAACCCAATTCTCCTCTACCAACATGTCCTGGATACCCCATCACACCAGTAAAACAAGATTTGGATTTAAAATCACTGGTCATGATGCTGGTACAGGAACACATGAAGGACATACTTAAAGAAATTCAGGAGAAAATGGATCAAAAGTTAGAAGCCCTTGCAAGGGAAACACAAAAATCATTGAAAGAAATCCAGGAGAATACAAAAGCCAACAAGGAGGAAATGCAAAAAACACTTAAAGAAATACAGGAGAACTTTGGTCAACAGGCTGAGGTCATGAAAGATGAAACACAAAAATCTCTTAATGAAATACAGGAGAACTTTGGTCAACAGGCTGAGCTCATGAAAGAGGAAACACAAAAATCTCTTAAAGAATTACAGGAAAACACAAACATGCAAGTGAAGGAGCTAAGCAAAACCATCCAGGATCTAAAATCAGAAGTAGAAACAACTAAGAAAACTCAAAGGGAGACAACTTTGGAGATAGAAAGCCTTGGGAAGAAATCAGGGGACAGAGATGCAAATATCAACAACAGAATACACGAGATAGAAGAAAGAATCTCAGATGCTGAAGATTCCATAGAAACCATGGACTCAACAGTTAAAGAAAATGCAAAATGCAAAAAGCTTGTAACCCAAAATATCCAGGAAATCCAGGACACAATGAGAAGACCAAACCTAAGGATTATAGGCATAGATGAGAGTGAAGATTTACAACTTAAAGGGCCAGCAAATATCTTCAATAAAATTATGGAAGAAAACTTCCCTAACCTAAAGAGAGAGATGCCCATGAATATACAAGAAGCCTACAGAACTCCAAACAGACTGGACCAGAAGAGAAATATTTCCCGTCACATAATAATCAAAACACCAAATGTTCTAAACAAAGAAAGAATACTAAAGGCAGTAAGAGAAAAAGGCCAAGTAACATATAAAGGAAGACCTATCAGAATCACAGCAGACTTTTCACCGGAGACTATGAAGGCTAGAAGGTCCTGGGCAGATCTCATGCAGACTCTAAGAGAACACAAATGCCAACGAAAACAACTATATCCAGCAAAATTCTCAATCACCATAGATGGAGAAACTAAGATATTTCATGACAAAACCAAGTTTACCCAATATCTATCGACAAACCCGGCCCTAAAAAGGATAATAGGAAGACAACACCAATACAAGGAGGGAAACTTCACCCTGGAAAAAGCAAGATAGTAACCTTTCATCAAACCCAAAAGAAGTTAAGCATTAAAATTTAAAAAATAACGTCAAAAATGATAGGAAGTAACAATCACTATTCCTTAATATCTCTTAACATCAATGGACTTAATGCCCCAACAAAAAGACACAGACTAACTGAATGGATACGTAAACAGGACCCTACATTTTGCTGCTTACAGGAAACACACCTCAGGGTCAAAGACAAACACTACCTTAGAGTAAAAGTCTGGAAGACAATTTTACAAGCAAATGGTCTCAGGAAACAAGCTGGAGTAGCCATTTTAATATCAGATAAAATTTACTTTCAACCCAAAGTCATCAGAAGAGACCCTGAGGGACACTTCTTGCTGGTCAAAGGAAAAATACAAAAAGAAGAACTGTCAATCCTGAACATCTATGCCCCAAATGCAAGGGCACCCTCTTTCGTAAAAGAAACTTTATTAAAAATAAAGCACATATTGCACCTAACACAATAATTGTGGGTGACTTCAACACTGCACTTTCCTCAATGGACCGATCAGGAAAACAGAAACTAAACAGGGACACAATGAAACTAATTGAAGCTTTGGACCAATTAGATTTAACAGATATATATAGAACATTCTATCCTAAAACAAAAGAATATACCTTTTTCTCAGCAACTCATGGTACCTTCTCCAAAATTGACCATATAATTGGTCACAAGACAGACCTCAACAAATATAAGAAGATAGAACTAATACCATGCCTCCTATCTGATCACTATGGAGTAAAAGTGGTCTTCAATAGCAACAGAAACAACAGAAAACCCACATACACGTGAAAACTGAACAATACTCTACTCAATGATACCTTGGTCAAGGAAGAAATAAAGAAAGAAATTAAAGACTTTTTAGAACACAATAAAAATGAAAACACAACATACCCAAATCAATGGGACACAATGAAAGCAGTGCTAAGAGGAAAACTCATAGCCCTGAGTGCCTCCAAAAAGAAAATGGAGAGAGCATACATTACCAGCTTAATGACACACCTGAAAGCCCTAGAACAAAAAGAAGCTATTTCACCCAGGAGGAGTAGAAGGCAAGAAATCATCAAACTCAGGGCCGAAATCAATCAAGTAGAAACAAAGAGAACCATACAAAAAATCAACAAAACCAGGAGCTGGTTCTTTGAGAAAATCAACAAGAGAGATAAACCCTTAGCCAGACTGACCAAAGGGCACAGAGAAAGTATCCAAATTAACAAACTTAGAAATGAAAAGGGAGATATAACAACGGAAACTGAGGAAATCCAAAAAATCATCAGATCCTACTACAAGAGCCTGTACTCAACACAACTGGAGAATCTGGAGGAAATGGACAATTTCCTTGACAGATACCAAATACCAAAATTAAATCAGGACCAATTAGACCATCTAAACAGTCCCATAATGCCTAAAGAAATAGAAGGAGTCATAGAAAGTCTTCCAACCAAAAAAAGCACAGGACCAGATGGCTTCAGTGCAGAATTCTACCAGACCTTCAAAGAAGAGTTAACACCAATACTCTTAAAACTATTCCACAAAATAGAAACAGAAGGAACACTACCCAATTCCTTCTACGAAGCCACAATTACGCTGATACCAAAGCCACAAAAAGATCCAACAAAGAAAGAGAACTTCAGACCAATTTCCCTTATGAACATCGATGCAAAAATACTCAATAAAATTCTTGCTAACCGAATCCAAGAACACATCAAAACGATCATCCACCATGATCAAGTAGGCTTTATCCCGGGAATGCAGGGTTGGTTCAATATACGGAAATCCATCAATACAATCCACTACATAAACAAACTCAAATAACAAAACCACATGGTCATTTCATTGGATGCTGAAAAAGCATTTGACAAAATTCAGCATCCCTTCATGCTTAAAGTCTTGGAGAGAACAGGAATTCAAGGCCCATACCTAAACATAGTAAAAGCAATATACAGCAAACCGGTAGCCAGCATCAAACTAAATGGAGAGAAACTTGAAGCAATCCCACTGAAATCAAGGACCAGACAAGGCTGCCCCCTTTCTCCTTATCTTTTCAATATTGTACTTGAGGTACTAGCTCGGGCAATTCAACAACATAAGGAGGTCAAAAGGATACAAATTGGAAAGGAAGAAGTCAAACTATCATTATTTACAGACGACATGATCGTCTACCTAAGTGACCCAAAGAACTCCACTAGAGAGCTCCTACAGCTGATAAACAACTTCAGCAAAGTGGCAGGTTATAAAATCAACTCAAGCAAATCAGTGGCCTTCCTATACTCAAAGGATAAGCAGGCTGAGAAAGAAATTAGGGAAATGACCCCCTTCACAATAGCCTCAAACAGTATAAAGTATCTTGGGGTGACCCTTACCAAACATGTGAAAGATCTGTATGACAAGAACTTCAAGACTCTGAAGAAGGAAATGGAAGAAGACCTCAAAAAATGCGAAAACCTCCCATGCTCATGGATCGGTAGAACCAATATAGTTAAAATGGCCATTCTGCCTAAAGCACTATACAGATTCAATGCAATACCCATCAAAATCCCAACTCAATTCTTCACAGAGTTAGAAAGAGCAATTATCAAATTCATCTGGAACAACAAAAAACCCAGGATAGCTAAAACTATTCTCAGCAACAAAAGAAAATCTGGGGGAATCAGTATCCCTGACCTCAAGCAATACTACAGAGCAATAGTGTTAAAAACTGCATGGTGTTGGTACAGTGACAGACAGGAGGATCAATGGAACAGGATTGAAGATCTAGAAATGAACCCACACACCTATGGCCACTTGATCCTTGACAAAGAGGCTGAAAACATCCAATGGAAAAAAGATAGCCTTTTCAACAAATGGTGCTGGTTCAACTGGAGGTCAGCATGCAGAAGAATGCGAATTGATCCATCCTTGTCTCCTTGTACTAAGCTCAAATCCAAATGGATCAAGGGCCTCCACATGAAGCCAGACACTCTGAAGCTAATAGAAAAGAAACTGGGGAAGAGCCTTGAGGACATCGGTACAGGGAGAAAGTTTCTGAACAGAACACCAATAGCGTATGCTCTAAGAGCAAGAATTGACAAATGGGACCTCATGAAATTACAAAGTTTCTATAAGGCAAAGGACACCATCAAGAGGAAAAATCGGAAACCAACAAATTGGGAAAAGATCTTCACCAATCCTACATCATATAGAGGGCTAATATCCAATATATATAAAGAACTCAAGAAGTTAGACTCCAGAAAACCAAACAACCCTATTAAAAAATGGGGTACAGAGTTAAACAAAGAATTCTCACCTGAAGAACTTCGGATGGCGGAGAAGCATCTTAAAAAATGCTCAACTTCATTAGTCATCAGGGAAATGCAAATCAAAACAACCCTAAGATTTCATCTTACACCAGTCAGAATGGCTAAGATTAAAAATTCAGGAGACAGCAGGTGTTGGAGAGGGTGTGGAGAAAGAGGAACACTCCTCCACTGCTGGTGGGGTTGCAAATTGGTACAACCACTCTGGAAATCAGTCTGGCGGTTCCTCCGAAAACTGGGCACCTCACTTCCAGAAGATCCTGCTATACCACTCCTGGGCATATACCCAGAAGACTCCCCTCCATGTAATAAGGATACATGTTCTACTATGTTCATAGCAGCCCTATTTATAATTGCCAGATGCTGGAAAGAACCCAGGTATCCCTCAACAGAAGAGTGGATGCAAAAAATGTGGTATATCTACACAATGGAGCACTATTCAGCCATTAGAAACAATGAATTCATGAAATTCTTAGGCAAATGGATGGAGCTAGAGAATATCATACTAAGTGAGGTAACCCAGACTCAAAAGGTGAATCATGGTATGCACTCACTAATAAGTGGATATTAACCTAGAAAACTGGAATACCCAAAACATAATCCACACATCAAATGAGGTACAAGAAGAAAGGAGGAGTGGCCCCTGGTTCTGGAAAGACTCAGTGAAACAGTATTTAGCAAAACCAGAACGGGGAAGTGGGAAGGGGTAGATGGGAGGACAGGGGAAGAGAAGGGGGCTTTCGGGACTTTCGGGGAGTGGGGGGGCTAGAAAAGGGGAAATCATTTGAAATGTAAATAAATTATATCGAATAAAAAAAAGTTAACACTAAAAAAAAATAAGACAAAAAAAAAAAGGAGTGGGAGTGGATGGGTTGGTGAGCAGGGAGAAGGGGTTATGGGATAGTGTGTTTTCAGAGGGGAAACCAGGAATGCAGATAATATTTAAAATGTAAATAAAGAAAATATTTAATTTAAAAAACGTAAAAAAAAAAAGAAAGAAAGAAAATTCTCCTGTGGGTTCTCTTTTGAGGCTACACGTTTAGACGTACACGTCACACCAAATCTTTTCGAGTTACAACATGTTGTTTAGGAGATACAAGCTAATTTTTTAAGATGCATTCTTTCTTCTCCTAAAGTGTTTCCAATCTGTACTTATTTGTCTTTAATCTGCAAAATTGTATTTCCTCATAACGTGGGATTCTTACATATTCTTTCGAGAGAAAACTCTCCTGTGCCTTCTCTTTTGAGGCTCCACGCTTACACATACACGCAACACCAAAGCTTTTCGAGTTACAACATGTTGTTTAGGAAAAAGAAGATGATTTCGCACGATGGGGGATTTCCTTAAAACGTGGTTTTCTGAAAAATTTGGACGAAAGAAAATTCTCCTGTGGGTTCTCTTTTGAGGCTACATGTTTAGAAGTACACGCCACGCCAAACCTTTTCGAGTTACAACGTGTTGTTTAGGAGATACAAGCTAATTTTGTACGATGCGTTAATTCTTCTCGTAAAGTGTTTCCAAAACGTACGTATTTGTCTTTACTCTGCAACACTGTATTTCCTTATAACATGGTATTCTTACATATTCTTTCGAGAGAAAACTATCCTTTGCATTCCCTTTTGAGGCTACATATTTAGACATACAGGCAACACCAATGCTTTTCGAATTACAACGTGTTGTTTATGAAAAACAAGATAATTTCGCACAATGCAGGATTTCCTTAAACCATTGTGTTCTGACAAATTTTGAGGAAAGAAAATTCTCCTGTGGGTTCTCTTTTGATGCTACACGTTTAGACGTGCACGCCACACCAAATCCTTTCCAGTTACCAAGTGTTTAGGAGATACAAGCTAATTTTGTACTATGTGTTATTTCTTCTCTTAAAGTGTTTCCAATAAGTACGCATTTGTCTTTACTCTGCAACACTCTATTTCCTTATAACATTGTATTCTTACATGTTCTTTCAAGAGAAAACTCTCCTGGGAGTTCTCTTTAGAGGCTACACGCTTAGACATACACGCAACACCAAAGCTTTTCGAGTTACAACGTGTTGTTTAGGAAAAACAAGATAATTTCGCACGATGCGGGATTTCCTTAAAACGTGGTTTTCTGACAAATTTTGACGAAAGAAAATTCTACTGTGTCTTCTCTTTTGAGGCTACAGGTTTAGACGTACACGCCACACTGAATCTTTTCGAGTTACCACGTGTTGTTTAGGAGATACAAGCTAATTTTTTACGATGTGTTATTTCTTCTCGTAAAGTGTTTCCCATACATACGTATTTGTCTTTACTCTGCAACACTGTATTTCCTTATAACGTGGTATTCTTATATATTCTTTCGAGAGAAAACTCTCCTGTCCGTTCTCTTTTGAGGCCACACGTTTAGACATACACGCAACACCAAAGCTTTTCGAGTTATAACGTGTTGTTTAGGAAAAACAAGATAATTTCGCACAATGCGGGATTTCCTTAAAACGTGGTTTTCTGACAAATATTGACAAAAGAAAATTCTCCTGTGGGTTCTCTTTTGAGGCTACAAGTTTCAAATTACATGCCACACCAAATCCTTCGAGTTACAACGTGTTGTTTAGGAAATACAAGCTAATTTTATACTATGTATTATTCCTTCTCGTAAAGTGTTTCCAATAAGTAAGTATCTGTCTTTACTCTGCAACACTGTATTTCCTTATAACATGGTATTCTTACATATTCTTTTGAGAGAATTCACTACTGTGCCTTCTCTTTTGAGGCTACACGCTTAGACATACACGCAACACAAAAGCTTTTCGAGTTACAACGTGTTGTTTAGGAAAAACAAGATGATTTCGCACGATGCAGGACTTCCTTAAAACGTGGTTTTCTGAAAAAAATTTGACGAAAGAAAATTCTCTTGTGGGTTCTCTTTTGAGGCTACACGTTTAGATGTAAACATCACACCAAATCTTTTCGAGTTACAACGTGTTGTTTAGGAGATACAAGCTAATTTTGTACCATGCGTTATTTCTTCTCTTTAAGTGTTTCCAATACATAAGTATTTCTCTTTTCTCTGCAACACCGTATCCTTGTTACGTGGTATTCTTACATATTCTTTCGAGAGAAAACTCTCCTGTGGGTTCTCTTTTGAGGCTACATGCTTAGACATACATGTAACACCAAAGCTTTTCGAGTTACAACGTGTTGTTTAGGAAAAACAAGATAATTTTGCACAATGCGGGATTTCCTAAAAACGTGATTTCTGAAAAATTTTGACGAAAGAAAATTCTCCCGTGGGTTCTCTTTTGAGGCTACAAATTTAGACGTACACGCCACACCAAATCTTTTCGAGTTACAACGTGTTGTTTAGGAGATACAAGCTAATTTTGAACGATGCGTTATTTCATCTCTAAAAGTGTTTCCAATAAGTACCTATTTGTCTTTAGTCTGCAACGCTGTATTTCCTTAGAACGTGGTATTCTTACATCTTATTTCGAGAGAAAACACTCCTGTACGTTCGCTTTTGAGGATACACGCTTAGACATACACGCAACACCAAAGCTTTTCAAGTTACAACGTGTTGTTTAGGAAAAACAAGATAATTTCACACGATGCGGGGTTACCGTAAAACGTGGTTTTCTGACATATTTTGACGAAAGAAAATTCTCCTGTGGGTTCTCTTTTGAGGCTACACATTTAGACGTACATGCCACACCAACTCTTTTCGAGTTACAATGTGTTGTTTAGGAGATACAAGCTAATTTTGTACGATGCGTTATTTCTTCTCATAAAGTGTTTCCAATATGTACGTATTTGTCTTTATTCTGCAACACTGTATTTCCTTATAACGTGGTATTCTTAAATATTCTTTCGAGAGAAAACTCTCCTGTGCGTTCTCTTTTGAGGCTACACGCTTAGACATACACGCCACACCAAATCTTTTCGAGTTACAACGTGTTGTTTAGGAGATACAAACTAATTTTGAACGATGTTTTATTTCTTCTCGTAAAGTGTTTCCAATACATACGTATTTGTCTTTATTCCGCAATACTGTATTTCCTTATAACGTGGTATTCTTACATATTCTTTCGAGAGATAACTCTCCTCTGCGTTCTCTTTTGAGATTACATGCTTAGACATACACGTAACACCAAAGCTTTTCGAGTTACAACGTGTTGTTTAGGAAAATCAAGATAATTTCGCACAATTCGGGATTTCCTAAAAACGTGATTTCTGAAACATTTTGAAGAAAGAAAATTCTCCTCTGGGTTCTCTTTTGAGACTACACGTTTAGTCGTACACGCCACACCAAATCGTTTCGAGTTACAACGTGTTGTTAAGGAGATACAAGCTAATTTTGAACGATGCATTATTTCATCTCTAAAAGTGTTTCCAATACGTACGTATTTGTCTTTAGTCTACAACACTGTATTTCCTAGAACGTGGTATTCTTACATCTTCTTTCGAGAGAAAACTCTCCTGTGCATTCGCTTTTGAGGCTACATGCTTAGACATACACGCAACACCAAATCTTTTCAAGTTACAACGTGTTGTTTAAGAAAAACAAGATAATTTCACACGA
Organism: Apodemus sylvaticus; assembly: GCF_947179515.1. Taxonomy (NCBI): domain Eukaryota; kingdom Metazoa; phylum Chordata; class Mammalia; order Rodentia; family Muridae; genus Apodemus; species Apodemus sylvaticus. The sequence continues at coordinate 199,567 of NW_026263156.1, forward strand.
TGCGAGATTTCCTTAAAACGTGGTTTTCTGACATATTTTGACGAACAAAAATTCTCCTGTGGGTTCTCTTTTGAGGCTACACATTTACACAGCCTACATGCCACACCAAATCTTTTCGAGTAGTACAACGTGTTGTTTAGGAGATACAAGCTAATTTTGTATGATGCGTTATTTCTTCTCGGTAAAGTGTTTACAATGTGTACATATTTGTCTTTATTCTGCAACACTGTATTTCCTTATAACGTGGTATTCTTACATGTTCTCTCGAGAGAAAACTCTCCTGTGGGTTCTCTTTTGAGGCTACACGTTTAGATGTACACGCCACACACCACCAAATCTTTTTGAGTTACGTGTTGTTTAGGAGATACAAGCTAATTTTGAACGATGCATTATTTCTTCGTGTAGCCTCAAAAGAGAACCCACAGGAGAATTTTCTTTCATCAAAATTTGTCAGGAAACCACGTTTTAAGGAAATCTCGCATCCTGCGAAATTATCTTGTTTTTCACAAACAAAATGTTTAACACGAAAAAGCTTTCGTGTGGCGTGTATGTCTACGCGTTGTAGCCTCAAAAGAGAATGCAGAGGAGAGTTTTCTCTCGAAAGAATATGTAAGAATACCACGTTATAAGTAAATACAGTGTTGCAGAGTAAAGATAAATAGGTACAGATTGTAAATACTTTATGAGAAGAATTAATGCATGTTACAAAATTAGCTTGTATCTCCTAAACAACACCTTGTAACTCGAAAGGATTTGGTGTGGCGTGTAGGTCTAAATGCTTAGCCTCATAAGAGAACCCACAGGAGGAATTTTCTTTCCTTAAAACTTGTCAGAAAACACGTCTTAAGGAAATCCCGCATCGTACGAATAAAAAAAATAACAATAAAAAAAAATTCTAAAGAAAAGCAAATAAATTGTATCAAGCCTAAAAAAAAAAAAGAAAAAGAAAAAAAAAAAAGAAAAAAAAAGAAATGAATATGTAAGAATACCACGTTATAAGGAAATAAAGTGTTGCAGACTAAAGATAATAGGTACGTATTGTAAATACTTTATGAGAAGAAATAACGCATGGTACACAAATTCAGCTTGATCTCCTAAACAACACCTTGTAACTCGAAAGAATTTTGGTGCGGCGTGTACGTGTAAACGTGTAGCCTCATAAGACAACCCCACAGGAGAACTTTCTTACGTCAAAATTTTTCAGAAAACCACGTTTTATGGAAATCTCGCATCCTGAGAAATTATCTTGTTTTTCTCCTAAACAGCACGTTGTAACTCAAAAGATTTGTGTGGCTCGTACGTCTAAACGTGTAGCCTCCAAAGTGAACCCACAGGAGAATTTTCATTCATCAAAATTTGTCAGAAACCACGTTTTAAGGAAATCTCACATCGTGTGAAATTATCTTGTTTTTTCCTAAACAACACGTTGTAAACTCGAAAAAGCTTTGGTGTTGCGTGTTTTGTCTAAGCGTGTAGCCTCAAAAGAGAATGCACAGGAGAGTTTTCTCTCAAAAGAATATGTAAGAATACCACGTTATAAGGAAATACAGTGTTGCAGAGTAAAGACAAATAAGTACGTATTGAAACACTTTACGAGAAGAAATAATGCATCGTACAAAATTTTTCCTAAACTACATGTTGTAACTTGAATAGCTTTGGTGTTGCCTGTATGTCTAAGTGTGTAGCCACAAAAGGGAACGCACAGGACAGTCTTTCTATCGAAAGAATATGTAAGAATACCACGTTATAAGGAAATACAATGTTGCAGAGTAAAGACAAATACGTACGTATGGAAACACTTTATGAGAAGAATTAACACATTGTAAAATATTAGCTTGTATCTCCTAAACAACACGTTGTAACTCGAACAGATTTGGTGTGGCGTGTACGTCTAAACATGTAGCCTCAAAAGAGAACCCACAGAGAACTTATTATTGTCAAATTTTCAGAAACCACGTTTATGGAAATCTCGCATCGTGCGAAATAATTATCTAGTTTTTCCTAAACAACACGTTAGTAACTCGAAAAGCTTTGGTGTTGCTTGTATGTCCTAAACATGTGCCTCAAAAGAGAACGCTCAGGAGAGTTTTCCCTCGAAAGAATATGTAAGAATACCACGTTATAAGGAAATACAGTGTTGCAGAGAAAGACAAATACGTACGTATTGGAAACAATTTACGAGAAGAAATAACACATCGTACAAAATTAGCCTGTATCTCCTAAACAACACGTGGTAACTCGAAAGGATTTGGTGTGGCGTGCAATGTCTAAACGTGTAGCATCATAAGAGAACCCACAGGAGAATTTTCTTTCTTCAAAATTTGTCAGAACACAACGGTTTAAGGAAATCCGAGAACGCACAGGGAGAGTTTTCTCTTGAAATAATATGTAAGAATACCACGTTATAAGGAATACAGTGTTGCAGAGTAGAGGCAAATACATACTTATTGGAAAAACTTAAACTTTACGAGAAGAAATAATGCATCGTAAAAAAATTAGCTTGTATCTCCTAAACAACACGTTGTAACTTAAAAAGATTTGGTGTGGCCTGTACGTCTAAACGTGTAGTCTCAAATGAGAACCCATAGGAGAATTTTCTTTGGTCAAAATTTGTCAGAAATCACGTATTAAGGAATCCCTCTTCGTGCGAAATTATCTTGTTTTTCCTAAACAACACGTTGTAACGCGAAAATCTTTGGTATTGCGTGTATGTCTAAGCGTGTAGCCTCAAAAGAGGACGCACAGGAAAGTTTTTCTCTCTCGATAAGAATATGTAAGAATACCACGTTATAAGGAAATACAGTGTTGCAGACTAAAGGCAAATACTTACCTATTGGAAACCACCTTACAAGAAGAAATAAAGCATCGTAAAAAATTAGCTTGTATCTCCTAAACAACAGTTTGTAACTCGAAAAGATTTGGTGTGGCGTGCATGTCTAAACGTGTAGCCTCAAAAGATAACCCACAGGAGAATTTTTTTTCGTTAATATTTCTCAGAAAACCATGTTTTAAGGAAATCACTCATCGTGCGAAATTATCTTGCTTTTCCTAAACAACACGTTGTACTCGAAAAGCTTTGATGTTGCGGTTTCCAATACATATGTATTTTCCTTTACTCTGCAAACACTGTATTTCCTTACAACGTGGTATTCTTACATATTCTTTCGAGAGAAAACTCTCCTGTGCGTTCTCTTTTGGGGCTACACGCTTAGACATACACGCAACACCAAAGCTTTTCGAGTTAAAACGTTTTGTTTAGGAAAAACAAGATTATTTCGCATGATGCGGTATTTCCTTCATACGTGGTTTTCTGACAAATTTTGACCAAAGAAAATTCTCCTATGGTTTCTCTTTTGAGGCTACACGATTAGACGTACAGGCCACACCAAATCTTTTAAGTTACAACGTGTTGTTTAGGAGATACAAGCTAATTTTGTAAGATGCGTTATTTCTTCTCGTAAAGTTTTTCCAATACGTAAATATTTGTCTTTACTCTGCAACACTGTATTTCCTAATAACGTGGTATTCCTTATATATTCTTTCGAGAAAAAAACTCTCCTTTGCATTCTCTTTTGAGGCTACACGCTAGACATACACGCAACACCAAAGGTTTTCGCGTTACAACGTGTTGCTTAGGAAAAAACAAGATAATTTCGCACCATGCAGGATTTCCTTAAAACGTGTTTTCTGACAAATTTTGATGAACGAAAATTCTCCTGTGGGTTCTCGTTTGAGGCTACACGTTTAGACGTACCACCACACCAAATCTTTTCGAGTTATAACGTGATGTTTAGGAGATACATACTAATTTTTTACGATGCCTTATTTCTTCTCGTAAAGTTTAAGTGTTTCCAATAAGTACGTATTTGTCTTTACTCTGCAACACTGTATTTCCTTATAACGTGGTATTCTTACATATTCTTTCGAGAGAAAACTCTCCTGTGCGTTCTCTTTGAGGCTACATGCTTTGACATACACGCAACAACCAAAGCTTTTCGAGTTACAAATGTGTTGTTTAGGAAAATCAAGATAATTTAGCACGATGCGGGATTTCCTTAAAACGTGGTTTTCTGACAAAATTTGACGAAAGAAAATACTCCTGTGGGTTCTCTTTGGAGGCTACACATTTAGACGTACACACCACATCAAATCTTTTCGAGTTACATCGTGTTGTTTAGGAGATACAAGCTAATTTTTTTACGAAGCGTTATTTCTTCTCATAAAGTTTAAGTGTTTCCATTACGTAAATATTTGCCTTTACTCTGC